>NC_061509.1:279325321-279355348 GCF_022539505.1 Lolium rigidum
CATCTAGCCGCCCTTACACCTATCTCGGGTGTAGGGGCGACACCCCGCTTGATCATAGTTTAGTAGACCCGATCCGTTACGGTTGCTCCTTGTTCATCAAGGATTAGTTTAATATCCGCAATAGTTAGGCCCTACAAAGGGTTGGAGGATCCAGCGGCGTGTAGGGTGACGTTTGCTAGCCCTAGAAAGGATGTTCCGGGGATCAACCTCGTGTTGGTTTTTAGGCCCTGTCTAGGATCGGCTTACGTCCACCGTGCGCGAGCGCGAGGCCCAATCGTGAGTGGGATGATCCGATTATGCGGTGAAAACCCTAAATCGTCGTAGATCTCATTAGCTTTATCTTGATCAAGCAGGACCACCATATATTCGGACACCTTGTACGAATCATGGGTGGATCGGCTCTTTGAGCCGATTCACGAGATAACTTTGAGAGCCGATCGAGGCTCGTATTTAATGTTTACGTGTATGCCATGCGGAAACTAAGCGAGGCATCATCCACACCTTCCCGACCGGGTATAGGTCGGGTGGCACGCCCTTGCGATAGCATCGGACGTGTGACCGGGAGGCTTTGCGGGCCGTCGCTCCGAGGGACTGGGGCCAGCCGCAGCCCTAGTTGTTCCCGGCTCTACTGTGTTGCCCGTCTCTGCCCGCCAGGGGGTTTCTGACGTCAACAGAAGGTTACCGTCATGATGCCGCCGACAGTGGCCACAACGATTACTGTCATGGATTACTGAATATCACATACCATAACCATCACCACCATGACACCATCGGTCACGCCTGTCACAAGCATCACCACGTCGTCGACCACGTTGCCGAACACCACCATGACACTGTCGGTCACGCCAGTCACAAGCATCACCACGTCGCCGAACACGAAGACGAACACCACCATGACACCGCCGTCCACGCCTGTCAGAAGCATCACCATGTCGTTGACGACGTCGCCGAAGACCACCATGACACCTCCGGTCACGCCGGTCACAAGCATCACCACGTCGCCGACCATGAACATCACCTTGACATCACCGTTCACGCTGGTCAAAGCACAACGTCGCCGACCATGAAGCCTAACGCCATGTTGTCGTTCATGTTAGCCAGACAACACCAAGCCGCCACTGACGACGAGGATGGCCGCCACCATGGATTATCACCTCTCACTTCTCACGTATCATCATCACATCATCGTCCATGAAGATGGCAAGTGAGAAGTTGTGCATGAGTATTCCAAAATATACTCACACATACGTATGAATTACAGTATACTAGCGACTTATTTATCTATCCGTCTATGTCCACCGAAACAAAAACCTCTCAACATGAAAGTCATGCGGAATGGTGAGGTGAACCTACTCATCAGTGGAAATTTTAAACGGTTGAGTGTGTGTAACAAATTTTGCGAAATTCACTCAAAACTTCATACACGAAATTAACGATTTACGTCTGACGAAACTTGAAACTGATTGTCGGAATTGATTCATATCATCGACATACATCTTTTTCATGTACAACTTATTTTTATTCGGAGTATGGTTATGTTGATTTGAAGAGACAGTATGTGAAGTAGTGTAAGGGAGAGTGAGTGTAAGCGAGTCATTGTGTTGTAAAGGGGGTCACAACCTTAGTTTTATTTGCATATGTCATGCTTTACTTACTATTGCCTTTGGGTGTTTACTTTATGTTGTCATCGGGTGGTTTATATTATGTAATGTACCTTAGGGATGCTTAGCGAAGCGTGTGATTTGCACGTCTAGCCGCCGGCGCAAACCCTAAATCCGTATCGGAGAACGGCCGAACTTCGTTATGGGTAGCTTAGTGTGGGTTGCCCCCTAGATTTTCTTGTTGAATTGGGAATGATCTTTGAATTGGGAACGATCTTGTTGTGCTAAACGGGTTTGAGCATGCACATGGTTATATTTGGGCAACTTGCAGCGTCCGCGATCATGAACTACTTGGAGCTCTTTAACTCGATCATATTCATATAACAACTTACACCTTTATGCTACTGCTAATAACTTGCATAGTAACTTAGCATTATTACAACTGATACGTGCAGAGGTTGCATCGAACGAGTAGAGGAGTGAAGAGAACAGGACATGCCCGGTAGAAACGGCTGATTCGTATGTTCCTCTGGATGTAGGTAAAACACTACTTTAAAAACCGTGAGATGCAACAATACTAAGGTTAGGAAACCAAACGGGCCAAAAACTGTGCCGCATGGGAGCCAAACACCTTCTAGGCTACCAAACACCCCAAGGAGCAGCAACCGAAAATGCTACGCCTTCCAAGATATCATCCCCTCCTAATAATAACACGGTGTCATATTCTCAAGGCGAGGGAAACGAAAGTAGAGTATGTACCAATTCGAATTGGTGAACTAGATTATTTTGTAACTGTTTTATTCGCGAACTACTTATCGTCGGTGCAAATGTAGCGGACATGGTGTTTTGACTCGCAGGTTCAACTGCACCTATTATGAAAAATGCATTCTAAATGTATTTTGAAATGTTAGATTTTTTTGGGTGTACATCCGGAAATACTCTAACCACACACAATATTTTGGAGCACCCAAAAATCATCTTTTTTTACACAAGCAACAAAAAATGGCATTTCTCTCGCGGAAATTTGTGCCAGAAGGGGTTTCCGGAATGTAGCTCATAACTAAGATAACATGTGTCACCTTGCAATGGTTTGGTCGAGGCCGCCACACCACAAGCTAGCCAAAGATTGACTAAATTCCTCGCTTGTTCGGTTCCAACCGCACAACCAGCATGATCCATTTTATGCGACCTAGGACACGCCTCGTGTCACGAGAAAGTTTGCAAGCTTCCCTCGAGTTTGGAAATTTGTGTCTCTCATTTTGATTGCTTACACTGGACATGATGCTCAAAACATTGTGACAAGTATTGGTGATAAAAATTCTCTTCTAGAACATCGCCTCCCGTTCAGCCTTTTTTTGTTTTGTAACTGAATAGAGAATAGGCATACACATAGTGAAGCAATTAAGATGAATCACACAACACCTTTTTTTTTACCAAAATTAAATCTAACATCTCTAAAACTACAATGTTTTATAGAGCACAAACAAAACTTAAAAATACTCAAATCAAAGTTCGTTAGCACAAGACCAGGCCATGGTCGATACACATAACTTAAGCTAATTTATGCATGATTATAATCCCACATAAAGTGCTATCCAACGTAACATAGAAGTTAGGTAAAGTTTGATAAATATGAGTAGATAGCACAATTTAGAACAATATGACCGCGTTTTATATAGTATTAACATATATAATAAAAACATAACTTTATTTGACAGGATTGTCTTTAAGCACATATAACGAACAAATGTTGTTTCACTTGCAAGCTTGTATTTTTCTACTCTAATGGAAATAACATCTAGTATATTTGAAGTGGAGATCTGTCCAGATCTCCTCCCATTAGTGGATTTGTGATTAAGGAGAGATGTCATTTATAACTAATTCTCTCAACATACAAATTAATTTTCATATTTTTTCCAACTACACAAGAAATGTAGTTATTTAAGAAATCATAGTGATTTTAGGACACAATATTTTACTCTAAGTCTTGCAATTAAATTGAAACACTACATATTTTGTGACATTAATTGACTTCTTTTTGAAGCTCCGCATGTTACAAATATCGCTTAAACCAAAATCCCAAAAAACATAAAAAAATTAAGTAACATGACTGAGTTTGCTTAGGTATATTTATGTGTTCACACTATAATATTATCCTTTGAATATTGTTTGCGAGCTTCAAAGCTTATAGTCTTTTAAATATATCCGTAAAGGTTTTAGAAGTGCATGTGTAAGTAGACAGAAAATTCTAGAGTATATAAGTTGTCTATGTGGGGTTTGTTCCCAAATAATTTGTATTATGTGTTTATTGGTTCTTCCGCGGTCATATAGGTCTTTCATATACCTAGGTTCAACGATAAGAGGTAGATGATCACAACATAGGTACTAAAACAACATATTTCACTATTAATAGCATATGCTCTTGGTAAAATATCATTTTTTTTTGTAGGTTGCAACAAAATTTCAGTATGTAGATGACATCCTAATTGGGGAGAGAACACTGGAATAACATTAATCTCAATTGTGGATTTTCGTTAGCTTTGAGAGGGTGTCTAGGATGTGGGTCAACTACATACAAAAATTGTGCTAATCCTTAGATCCAGCCCCCCATTCAGATCGATCCTCTCTCAGATATTTTTGTTTGGTTGGTTGAAGCCTCACTCACCAAATATCTAGGAATCCCAACCTTTTGATAAGCTAAAATAAGAAGGCACATATATGTAGAAAAAAATCCTTAGGATGATATATAGCTTATTCAGTTAGAATTACCCGTACTAAAAAAATCTAGCCAACATCCTCAGTTAAACGCTTTCCCTTTTAAGTTATCAAGTGAGATATTGAACTCATAAGATGGCCAACAACCTCTAGAATGACTCCAAAAAGGCCATAATGAAATTCATCTTTCTATCTTGCAAGGGTGGACATCGCAACGATGAAGGGAACCGACTAGTAATTTTGGTGCTCCGGCTAGTGGTGGTGGCGGTAGAGATGATGGCGGGAGCGGTGGGGGTGATGGTGGTCTTGGTGATGATTCAACAAGTGTTAGTGAAGGTGGTGATGCCTTGGTGTGCTTGGCACGGACGGTGATGCTTGACCTTGCGTCCTTTGGCTTTGTGTCGATCGTTTTGTCTTGGCGAGGACTAGTGTGACGTGGTTGTTGGTGATTGCGCACATTGTCGATCATTTTGGTTGTTTTAAATTATTGCCTATAGTCGCCTATTGTCGGATTGGTTGTTCAAAACTTTTTAAAATTGTATTTACAATTTTAATTACTGTGTTTGCCGCATCAATTTGGTCGCAACCCACGCAAGGCTTTAAAACCCGTTTGTGACGTTTATGGCGGCTCTTACCCGCGTTGTTAAAGGCCACGTTTTAAGGGCCTGTTAGAGATGCTCTAATGATGTAGGGGGAACCAACTAGATGCTCCTAGAGTGTTTCCCGATCTTTCACAGCGAGAACCTGGGGTAGAGAATTCTCCCAACAACGCGATGAACGCAGCCTGGAGAAGAGGGAATGAATCCAGCAAGCAACGGATCGATGAACGATACGCCTCAAACCTTGAGCTAGACAATCCTTGATGAACACAAGAACCTTCGCAGCGGATATAATAGATAAACGGCAACGCCGTACCCCCGGAGGGATGATACACGTGAACACACGCAATGGGGAAAACCCTAATCTTTAGTCTAAACTTAGCTAACCCTAACCCTAGCCGCACCTCCACCTTATATGAGGGATGGGGTGGCCGGCCAGCCCTTATTGGGCCTAACCTAATTCGACTTGGACAGGCCCAAGTCAAATAGACACAACTTAAAACCCTAATTTGGCCCACCACATGACCTGGCTACATTATTATTTCCTAATAACAAGACTATAATAAAATACTGGTACAACCTTAGACCTAATTATCATATCAATGGCTGTCCTAGTGTACCAGGCCTGGATACCCATATCATCTCTCCCCTTCTTCAAGAAGCGTTGTCCCCAACGCGTGAGGGTCTTACGGAAAAGGTGACGTGATATGAACATGACACGTCCTCGCCGTCCTCAAGTCTTGCTTGCCTTCCACACCACATCCTGACTCGCGGCCTGCTTGACTTGATACAGCACTTGGAGCCTCCTTTCTTCTTCACATGAGCTTGGACTTCGGCGCCAATACCTTCTTCTTGCGAGGTTTTGATGGACCCCTGTGTCGCTGAACATAACCCTGCACAAGATGTGTAATGCCTGGGCCACATAAATGTCTCACACGTCCATCCTTGCCTCGATGCATCCGCGGTGTCGCGGAAAACTGGACTGCAGTACTCCTAACACGGTAGTGCCACTACCCACTGTCTCCTCTGACGCGCTCGCCTCCCACTCCTCCCACGCGCATCTGCGCCACATGTACTGAAACACCATCAGCACAAACGTCATCAGTCTGCATACTAGCATCAACACAAACTGGAACTGTAGCACATGCTGCAACATCCATATCAACAATAAGTGTAGCTTCATCCGGCTTGTCACCAACAAGAACTGGCTTGTCATCTACATGCATGGCTGAAACATCACCAACATCAATGCTCGGAACATCATATACCTCTTGCTGCACTTTAGGCTTATGCAACTTCTCTTTACGCACCACTAACTCCACATCGGACTTGATATGATCATCACCCATAGGCTTCAAAGTCCGCTGTTTGCCACCATGCATAAAATAATATGTATTTGCTCGCCCAGCATGTGTCACATTGCGATCATACTGCCAAGGACGCCCAAGTAGCAATCCACACACCTCCAATGGCAACACATCGCACTCTATCTCATCAACATAATCATCAACTGTAAATATCACACGCACCTTGTGAGTAATCTTCAGCATACCACAACTATTCAACCACTCTAGACGCTTAGGTTCAGGAAGACGCCATGTAGACAACCCCAATGCTGCCATCGCCTTGCTAATGCCATTAGTACAGCTACCACCATCAATCATCAACTTGCAAGCCTTGCCCTTGATAAAGCACTGAGTCTGAAACAAACTCCACCGCTGAACCTTGTCAACTGCCTTGCAAGCATCATCTTGTACCTTCTTGAGTTGCATATTCAGCCCGCTCAATGGTACATCCTCCTCAACGATCCACGGTAGCGCTCTTGGTATCAGAGCCAGGTTTCCTCTCCTCTGAAGATATCACCTTGTCCTTAGTGACTGTTGGTAGTGGAACAATCTCCTGAATAGGAACTATGCACTTGTCCACTTCCTTCATTGCATGCACAACTCTAGATGGCTGCTCACTCTCCTCCATATACGGTAACACGAAACCATTACGAAGAAAAGTTTTGTAGTCCTCCCAAGTTTCAGCAAATTCACCTATGTCCACCGCATCATGCCAGCAATGTTCTAATGCTTTGTCCACACGCCGTAGAGCAAGATAATATGCATAAGATCCATTGAACTTCCTATTGTATATGCGGCATCGAGCAAAACCCAACTCCATGTTCCTCTCCCAGTCTTCATACTCCGGAACTATCGCAAGACGGTGTAGATACCAACGAAGACTGGATGGCGGACGCTGTTCTCCCTTCAAGCTGTCCAGATAGTCATTGAAAACCTTACTAGATTTCGTCGGTAGAGTACACCTCATGCCCAGAACATCGCCTGGAAAGGACTGCACCGCGGAAGAGTGCGGAGAAGCAAAGCCAGACGACTGCGCTGAACTGAAAAGAGGCCAATCTGGCCCAGCAGCTGGTTGAACCAGGCTGGTCACCGGTTGGATCGGCCCAGCAACCGGTTTGACCGGGCTGGTGACCGGTTTGACCGGGCTGGTGACCGGTTGGACCGGTCCTAGAGCCGGTTTGACCGGCCGGCTGACCGGTCGAGCGCGCTGAAGCCCCTGGTCCTTCATCCGGCTGGCACCGGCCTGAGGGCCGGTTTGGACCGGGCCGGCCGATTGTGGGGCCGGTCTGACCGGGTTCTGGGCCGGCCAGTCCGGTTGTGGGGCCGGTTGACCGGGTCGTGCGCCGGACGGGGTCCGAACAGCCATCTTCTTCCCCGATTCTAACTCGAAAATTCGCGATTCTGGCCGCAGAAACTGCCCGAAACTATGGAGAAACTTCGCCCAAACAGCTCCAACTTCCTCCAACTCAACCTCCTTCGACCGAGAGCCAATCTCCACCGATCTAGAGCCAACCTTCTCCGATGCAAACCGATCTAGATGCGACCGATCAACAAAACCTCGCCGTGATCAACCCAGAAATCTGATACCACATGATGTAGGGGGAACCCACTAGATCCTCCTAGAGTGTTGCCCGATCTTTCACAACGAGAACCTGGGGTAGAGAATCCTCCCAACAACGCGATGAACGCAGCCTGGAGAAGAGGGAACGAATCCAGCAAGCAACGGATCGATGAACGATACGCCTCAAACCTTGAGCTAGACAATCCTTGATGAACACAAGAACCTTCGAAGCGGATATAATAGATAAACGGCAACGCCGTACCCCCGGAGGGACGTGAACACACGCAATGGGGAAAACCCTAATCTTTAGTATAAACTTAGCTAACCCTAACCCTAGCCGCACCTCCACCTTATATGAGGGATGGGATGGCCGGCCAGCCCTTATTGGGCCTAACCTAATTCGACTTGGACAGGCCCAAGTCAAATAGACACAACTTAAAACCCTAATTTGGCCCACCACATGACCTGGCTACATTATTATTTTCTAATAACAAGACTATAATAAAATACTAGTACAACCTTAGATCTAATTATCATATCAATGGATGTCCTAGTGTACCAGGTCTGGATACCCATATCATCTAAATACGGGACAATCACCTCGGAGGTATGCTTTTGGCGGAATATTTTCCATGCTAAACTCTAACCCTAAGAGAGACTCTATGTTTTTTTTTTTGACAATCAATACCATATATATTCATAGCAATAAATAGTACATGGTAGAGATACATGAACTGACTTCAATGATAACAAAATAAAGTCTAAAAGATAGTAACAAATCTTCGAGGTCTTCAATTTCTTTCTTCTTCCAGAACACAATCTTGTACTCTTCGAAGGCAGCCAAAGATAGATAGCGAACCATAGACTCGTAGATACCGACGAAAGTTCTCCCATAATTTTTTGAGCCGCAATGCCAAGACTGCGTGCACGCACGCAACCATTAGAGCAGTCATACAACATCGGCAAGAGTACCAACACCAGTATATCAGGGAATAATAACCGACTAGCTTTATCGTCGTCGATGGAGAGCCGAGAGTACGAATCACCATAACCCTAAGAGAGACTCTATGTTGTTTAAGGAGGAAAAGAGACTCTTCGAAAGAGCAGGCGCTTCGTAGCAATATAGCCCAGCCCCAGCACGCTATGGCCCGCACGTCAGTAAAGCAGCAGGAGGAAAGCTTCCTACACTACACGGCTACACTACACGCACGCATACCCAGGTCTCAGCTAGATAATCATAGCCCTCTCCCTTTCCTCCCTCTCGAGGTGTCTCCTCTCCCTTCTCAGCTCTCTCACACACAAACCCAGCCAAGAAACCTGAGCAGCAGCAGCAGACAGCAGCGGCCCGATGCGGGGGATGGGAGGCGGACCGGGGCCCACGGAGCCGCCACCGTCTGCGGC
The DNA here is from genome assembly GCF_022539505.1 of Lolium rigidum. NCBI lineage: Eukaryota > Viridiplantae > Streptophyta > Magnoliopsida > Poales > Poaceae > Lolium > Lolium rigidum. The sequence continues at coordinate 279,334,545 of NC_061509.1, forward strand.
GGAGGAGGTTGTGGAGGAGAACTCCGGCGGAGAGGAGGAGGAGCTCGAGCTGGGGCTCTGCCTCGGGTCCAAGAAGCAGCAGCAGTCACCGGCGCCTGCGCCGTGCCGCATCCTGACGGCCCGGGACCTGCAGCCGGCCGCGGCGCTGTCCCCGGACTCCTCCGTGTCGTCCTCCTCCCCCGCGGCGGCCAGCAGGAGGGCCAAGGCGGAGGAGGGCTCCAACCCCGGCGCGTCGCCCGGGACGGTCGCTTCCGGCCACCCGCAGAGGTGAGCGGCTTCACGAGCTCAGCCAAGCTTGCTTCTTGCTCTTCCCTATCTCTTCTAGTTGACGCCTTGGAAAAAATTGCGTTTCGTTCCGCCAAAGCTTAACATTTCTGCATAGATTAATCACTTACTCCTATCAACACGCTGCAAATCCCTCACAAAAAAATGCAAATTTTTCACTTATCTGAAGCTCTGAACTGCCCACATGTACTGTCCACTTTACACTTCCCAAAAGAGTGTGCCAGCAACACTGAAATGGGGATATCTGGCGGTTGATTTGCCATTCTGATCCACACAAACCAACACTTTTCCTCTCTGATATCTCGCATGACACCACAAGGAGATCAAGGGACATGATGTCAGTGTTCCCTGATCTGCTGAGCCACCCGTATCAGCTTGATCTTGACTAATCCCAACCACCCTGTTTCTGTCTGGACGCAGCTTTGGAGTGGTGGGATGGCCACCAATAAGAACGTTCAGGATGAACAGCCTGTTTGGCCAGGCTAAAGACACTGCCCCGGACGCCGATACCAAGAAGACTGCAACCGATGAATCCGAGTTGCTGAAAGACAAGGAGGAGAGCGAGAAGAAAGGCAGGACACCCGGATGGGTGAAGGTGAACATGGATGGAGAGGTCATTGGGAGGAAGGTGGATCTCAACGCCCATCGCTCGTACAAGACCCTCGCCTTAGCCCTTGAGATCATGTTCAGCAAGCCGTCCGCTGGTCTTTGTGCTCCTAGTAAGCCTTAATTGCAACTACTGCCTTGTGTAGTTCGTAATTTCGCTGATATTGAGATCACATGATAAATCTGAAACTCTAGATGGTAGTAGAATTTGGTTTCACATAAATCGTTAACCTCATGTTTGATTCCATGATCTGTCAGTTCAATGTGACTGCATTAGATTTATGGTGCTACAGTTATGGCAGTCGTGTTGGTGAAGTGCAGCATCTTCGGGCATTCATAGTTGCATATTGGAGTACTCTACTTAAGAAGTTGATGGCAACTTTAATTGCAAATACTGTATAAATCTTCCAAGCTTTTGATGTGTTCTTATTCATCGTATTGTTGTCTTGGAATTATCAGGTAGCACGAAGTCGCCCAGGCTGTTAGACAACTCTTCTGAATACCAGCTGACATATGAAGACAGAGATGGGGACTGGATGCTTGTTGGAGATGTCCCTTGGGAGTAAGCCCTCTGGACTGTGCATCTATAATTATACATGCTCGACACTAGTAAGATATTGTACTTACAAGCTTCCGAGTTCCTCGGAATAATTCTCCGGATGTTTGGTGTGCAGAATGTTTGTTGGTTCCGTGAAAAGGCTTAGGATCATGAGGACATCTGATGCCAGTGGTCTTGGTTAGATTCTTTCTTACCTCTTTCATGTGATCAACAATTAGCCAAGCATTTGAAGGAACTTTTAGTTAGAATGCATCATTGTTTTGTCTATAACACAATGGTGGCTGGATGATAAAAAAAAATTAGCACTTGAAGACTTCAATATTGCAATCACCATATAACATGTGTAACTATTTTTGCCCTACCTTGATTGACAATGCTGTTTTGCCAACATTCTACCGCAGGACCACGAGTTCAAGCTATTCACAGAATTGTAACTCCAACAAGAGGGAGAACATGAGAGCACCCGGTGAGCTGATGAAAGAGTTAGAGCCGAGCTTTGAACGCGTTCGACACCACGTTTGTGCAGCCAATGTCTGTGGCATAGTCGTGTGATTATTTCTACGTAGTTAAGATAGCAGAAGCTAATGTCTGCTTCTGGCGACTTCTTCTGGGCTTAATTCTATTTTTGCCTCCTGTCCTGGTTACTTCTTCTGAGATATGTAATTTTTTTTCCTGCCACCTACACGTCCGTCAGTGCGAGCATGCTATTTCTTTGTGTGGCAGAAGATTGTACCTGTGCTTACTCTGATATGTTTAGCTGTGAGATGAGAAGGCAGCTCCAGCAGACAGAGCCCTGGGAGGGAGTGCTGATAGCTTTGCTTAGACAATGTGTACTGTCAACTAACTAACTAACAATACCAAACGGCTAGATTTCCTTGCCGACCAGCAGAAAGCACACGCCCAAATCATGATCTCAGTAGATGCCCTGCTTTGGACACTTTTGGATCACATCAATTTCACTGTTCATCTTCGTCATAAATTTCATACAGACCGTGTATTCTGTAAGCGGTAGCAGCAAACAAGTTAATTTCTTTCTTCTCTTCCTTACCATCCACCCAAAACAGAGAGGCCTGCAACATCAGAAGTTCAAAAACAAAGGAACAAAACTTAGTGGTGGTACTGGATTGCCTGCCATTGAAATCTTGCAGCTCGACCAAGGAAAGAGAACCAGGGAGACAAATTCTCCAGATTCGCGGTCCTCGCCACAGCTAAACAATGGCAGGAGAAACAGGCCAGTACGACAGCGTAGCAACGGTCCAGGCAGAACATTACAGGAATCACAAAAGATGCCATCCATTCATCCATCCACAAGATACACACGGAACAGACTACGTCTGTAACAAAGTATCATCATGTCCACAAGAGAAATGTTTCACACGCTGTGCATATAAACGACTACACGGAACGAGGCATACAGGTTCAGGAAATTGGGCAGTGGAGATAAAAGCTGGCTAGAAGAAAATCCACAAGGTGAACGCCAAATCCCTCACACTTGTAAAAACCGCTTCATCTGTATGACTCGAGGCGCTTCGGCTTGCTCTGGACAACCGCCTCAATCTTCTCAAGGACCTCTGGGGTCAGCAGGGGGATGACTTCGAGAGCCTTCATGTTCTCAACAATCTGTTAATCATGGGGTTGCCAAGTGATGGGTTAGTATTACTAGTAGCGGGAAAAATGGTGTGGTAAGGATTTATCTTACGCTAAAAAAAGAGGCCAATGCAATGTACCTGGCTTTCTTTAGTGGCTCCAGTAATGACAGACGACACGTTGGGGTTCGATGCACACCAGGCGATACTAAGTTGGGCCAACGAAACGCCAAGCTCAGAAGCAATAGGTTTCAGCCCGTTCACTTTTCTAAGTGTGTCGTCAACGAGGGACCTGTTCGCCAGGTTCTGGGGAGAGAAACAAAGCACTCACCTCAGGATCATTTTCGCAATAATACACGTCAGGTCAAAAAGTGTCTAAGAATGGATAGACTATTACAGACATTCAGATTAAATGGCATGGAAGAACGCCATAAAACAGAATAAGCATCGCTAATTTCTTAGGGATCGTCTCAAGCAGGTGGCATTAATATTTTAAATTCATTTAAGAGGAAAAGCAGCATCACACGTGTGCAATACAGTGAAAAAGTTTCCGTAATTACCTTGTAATTATCGAGGGAAAACCGACTTTCAGCAGGAATATTCCCTTTGCTATACTTCCCAGTGAGAACTCCTGAAGCTAGAGGACTCCATGTAGTCAATCCGATGCCATAAGTATTGTAAAGAGGTACGAACTCAGACTCAACCTGCAAAAATACAGAACATTTCTTAGTTTTTGTGACACAATGATGTGAATACCTATACCTGCTGACACCATAAAGTGTTTTGACTAATATTCCAAAAATATAGTCCACAACACATCGGTGATAAAAGCCGAGCTGATACTTGCTCAGTCGACTGTCAAAGGTAGCCAGCGCAAACAAGAAACAAACTCCAGATAGACACGAATAAAACATAATGTACGGATCTAAATATGTGCTTTGGCAGTTCCATAGCAGAGTGTTTCATATGACTAATATTCCAATTGGTAACTAAGCATCCAACAAATAAGATCTGACCATTTCATAGACTGTAAAGTAGTACTGCTTACAGAATTCTGCATGGTACATCATAATAAGTAGTCCCCAGAAAGTTTCGAAATGATGTTCACTTTATGGAACATGCAATTTGGGAAATGAAGAATGATACCTATTACAAGTCGAAATAACAGCAAATGTTTCTTTTAGACAGGTATATGCTAGACTACAAAAGGTTAGCACCAAACCAATTATAGACCCCTAGTATAATACATCATAGAAAGCTATATTCCTTGTACTACGGAGTACTTGATTTCCGGCTACAATTTCCAGGTTGCAAAAATGACTTATTTTTCCAAGAACACCAAGTTGCAAAATTAGCTCAAGACCCAGTTTTGAAAACTGCAAATGACCCGTACTGTTGCAACTTTTTTTTGTTATCAGAAGGTTCCTTTACGGAAGCACTCGGGCTGGGCTCGTTTTCTTGCCAAAACATATAACATGCTCATGGAATCTTGTTTGTCCAAAATAAACCACAAAATATCTTAGGAGGAGTTGCACTTTTGAAATGCTATGGCAGCACACCTGAACATCAACTGCCAAAGTGTTACAAGTCGAAATAACACAAAATGTTTCTTTTAGAAGCTACATGCTAGACTACAAGAGGTTAGCACCAAACCAATTATAGACAACTATAATGCATCAAGAAAGTGCCCAAGTCTACTTTAAGTGATCTGAAGCTAGGTTGAGATAACTCTTGTGTGAACTTAAAATACAAGCCCTTAACTAGCTTATGAGATATTAAAAAACAACTTAAATGACAGCTTATTAAGTTAATCAGGAAAAGTAGGCATCAGCCAATTGAATACACAGATCAACAATGACAAGGACAGGTGGTGCCTCTTTTTTCTGGTTGGACAAGACCAATATCAAAGTGTCTATTCGATCAAGACTAAATACCAAACAATGATCCAAACTACAATCATGTAAAGCATCTTCCTTCTGGCCTAAGCTGTCTCTACTTACACCTAACCTTTCGTTATCAGCTGCTGTCTACCTGGAACACTTTATGATGCAAAAGTATAGTAAACAATGCACAGCCAGCACCTCCGTCTGATTTAGGAGCTATGCTACTCGAGTGCCATCTAGGCCACATCACGAAAGGTGATACTCCCTTAGTCCCTTGATTGCAACTCTCATATGTTCCAGTGGCAAAAGGCAAGCAGTCTCCATCACTGAAAATGAACAGTAGCGCTCTCTCGAGTGACAGATGCGCAATCGAGGCCGCCTTTTTGAAGGGAACCAATTCTCATGTACTCCTCCTTTAGTCCGTCCTTTGAGTGTAGGTAGGTTGCTAATGGGGAATGGTACTTGTTTGTGCATGATCCAAGAGTAAATTCCCCTCCTACCATCAATCAATTGTACTTGTACGTTGCTAATTAACGGGGCATGGTACTTGGGTGCAGTAGTACTCAAATTCGCTCTATTATGAGCTGTACTGCATTAAATCAAATTATCCCCTACAAATTTCAACGGAGGCACATTCTGGGGCTTGAAAGCATCCCAAGAGGGGGCTGGCACTGGTGAGTCAACGATCCATTGCTAGTACAATAGTACAGTGCAGCACCGCATAATTAGAGATGAAATTAGGACCTGCGCAAGTACTAAGAGAACATAAGAGTAGTAGAATTAAGCTGATGTATTAGTACCTTGTGTCGGGAGAAGAGGTTGTACTCGGGCTGCTCGACGATAGGCCCGACAAGATCAAGCCTATTGGCAACGCCCCACGCCTCCGTAATCTGCTGCGCGCTCCACTCCGACGTGCCCCAGTAGAACGCCCACCCCTGATCAATGACCCAGTTCATCGCCCTCACCGTCTCCTCAATCGGCGTGGTGGCATCCGGCCGATGACAGTACACCACATCCACGTACTCCATGTCGAGCCGCCTGAGGGACGCTTTCAGGCCCTCGACGAGGTGCTTGCGCGAGAGGCCCTTGTCGTTGGGCCCCTGGCCGCCCCAGAAGAGCTTGGTGGAGACGACGACGTCGGCGCGGCGCCAGCCCAGGTCGCGCATGGCCTGCCCCATGATCTCCTCGGCGCGCCCGTTCGCGTAGACCTCGGCGTTGTCGAAGAAGTTGACCCCCGCGTCGCGCGCCGCCTGCAGGAGGGTCTTGGCCTCTTTGACGTCCAGCTGGTTGCCGAAGGTCACCCACGCGCCGTAGGAGAGCTGGCTCACCCGGAGGCCTGAGCGGCCCAGGTTGTTGTACTGCATCGCAGAGGGGGGGGGGTGGACGGAACGACGGACGGACGGCTCGCCGGCGGCGGGGGGCGGTTTAGATCTGTGTGCGGCGTGAGTGTGGAGTGTGGGGAGGAAGACGATGGAGATGGAGATGGAGAGTGGATGTGGCTATTTCTAACTCGGCTTCTAGGTGGCGGGTCGAGCGGCGGACAGGTGGACCGTGCTGTGCTGGGCCCGCGAGTCAGTGGGAATGAGCAGTCGCTGTTGCTCTGGCGGACGGTACGTGGGGACAAGGGTGGTGGGGCCGCGGCCGGCGGTTTTGCCGGCGGGAATCGATACCTGACGTGTGGGCCGCGAGAAGAGCGGCATCTGGTAGGCGTGCGTGTCCTGGCAGAGGAAGGGAAGGCGAAAGCGCTTCGGATCTCTTCTGTTCTGGCAGGTACTCTGATCTACAGTATACGCATTATTCAACGCAGTTTCTTGGAGGTGCTCATAGGGGTAGTGTGTGCGTGTGTGCGTTCATAAATGTGAGTGTGTCCGCGTATGTATGAGCGTCTTTGATTGTATTGTGTTTCACAAAAAAAAAAAAGAGTCAAATACCTGTAGTAGGTCACCGGATCTATCCGTGTATTTCGTTTATTTAGAGAAGTGGTAATTACGGATCTACGGTCATCGATGATTTGCGTACCTGGAAATTTGGGTTTGGATACTCCGAGTCACAAGGCTTCCAAGAAAGAACTACATCATTGCCGTCGAGGTTGGTGTTGGGATACCTTGCCGTCGCCGTCGATCTTGGAGTCTCTAGGGTCGTCGCAAGGCTAGGAGCGTCGAGGCTTGAGGTCACCGTGACCGGCGAGACTCGGAGGTGGTTCAAGCATATGCTCGAGCTCGGTGGCCATTTTGGGGCGGCTCGGGTGTGGATGAAGGACAACGACGCGGGAGGAGAGGAGAGGGCTGCATGGCCGAAGAGAGACGAAAGGTCGGAGCGAGGCGCTGCTCGCTGGTGGAGTTCGGGACTCGCGAGACGAGTCATACAACATGGTGGCGACGAGGGGAGGAGGGAGTGCGCGTTCTTGGCACTCGAGCATCTTCTTTTAGTTGGGCTTAGGCTAAAAGTGAAATATCGTTAGTTGAGTTGGTGCAATACATTGGTTATTTGGGTAGATAGGGCAATTTGAGTAGTACTAGTCCTTGCCACCCGATTCTCCCAAATTAAATACGGATTTCAATAATTTTTTATGAAACACCAAAACTAACAAACCTGAAGTTTTATCCTGTTGAGCTGGGTGTCACTGCCGTGCTAGTTTTGCTTGTTGCCTTGTTGGTTGTCCGATCGGCGATCTTGTTCGGGAAAAGAAAAAGGGAGGAATGAAGAATGGGGTGCAGGACGAGACAGAAAATCTTGGAGCGATCGACCTCTGCGAGACTTCCAAAATATGCAACGTGGGTGGGGCGGTGACGGCACCGCCGTGCCCGTGCGAAGCCAGAAAAGGATCCAAAGATTCGAGGAGCACCTGCGCCACGTGCGCTCTGGGTTCCTTTGTGCGGGTACGGTCAGGGCCGGATCCGATCGAGCCACCCAAACTGCTCGCACTTCCGCTTCCAAGAGCAATACAGTTTTTTTTAAGGCTTCCAAATTTAGTACAGTATATTTTTCTCAATCTCGATATTTTGCTCCTACCTAGTGAATTGTGGATAGAGTTTTGTAGGGGTTGGATGACCAGTAACGGATCACCCAATACTTTAGAGTATTATTCGTCTTAATCCTACAAAAACTCAAGTACCAAACAAGGTCTAAGCAGACTGAATTTCTGGCTTTTTTCTTTTCTTCTCTAACGGGTAAAGTTCTCAATGAACCTAGAGCCTGCAAGCAGCAAATGTGCGATTACAAAAAGAAACCTACAGAAAATAAAAATTACAACAATCCTTTTCTTTTATAGCTAATGTCCCACAAAACTTCATAGAAACACAATCAAGTCCAGGATCATTGCCCACAAAACACCGCGTGGCGTGAGTTCCCTTGCACACCGCCCCGCCTAGCTCGTGTGCCGGTCTGATCCGTTCCATCCCGCTCATCCCCTGGTCCGCACGAGCCAGGCTGTTGCCCCTATGCCTAGTAGCTCCCTTGCGCTCACACCACGCACACTCACCGACGTGACCTGTCGGGCCACCCTTCTCCACGACCAGGTTGAGGACGAGGCCAACTCGCTCTGCCTGGGGGGGTCCCAATTTGAACCCGCGGTGGCCGATTTCGGTATTTTGCGATATATTGTTATCTATCCCTGGATGGATTAAGTTGAGGTTCACCGGAATTTAGCCAGACTCCAGCGTGTCTATCGGCGGAAGGTGTTGGTGGGAGGTGACATATCCCCAACCACCAGTGTTAACCGTATACATGCACCGTCAGTTTGGCTTTAAATCGCCTCTAAAACTTAATATATAAGGATCATGGGCATGTTCGGTGGTGCCCTCTAAAAAAATTTAGAGGTTGAACGAATTTAAGAGGGTCTATTTTCTCAACTAAAATAAAACACTAAAAATCGGTGAATTTAAGATTTAATCACTTAAGCATCTCTAGCAAAGCCCGTAAAACAAGCCAAAACTGAAAAACTCCGGCGGAAATACGGGTTAGGGCCGAAACTGGGACAAAACGGAGCCCGAACTCGCGGCCTGGCCGTATAACGAGTTCGGGCCCCCGAGAAACTGGGCGGCCACCCCATATTAAAAGGGCCGCAGAGGGGAGTTCGATTTACAAATCCTACTCCCCCCACCACTTTCACTCCAGTCGCCTGCCTCCTCTCCGGCGAGCCATTCCGCCGCCTCTGACGCCGCTTCGCCGCTTCTGCCACCACCCCTCCGTCCGCAATGGGGCGGTTAAGGCAGTAGGTAGGGGAGGGGGCCGAATCAGCGGCGGGAAGGAACCACGGCGTCCACCGGGTGTACGGTCGGAGGCGGGCGTGCTCCGACTGCTCATGGAAGCGGGCGACACTGCAGTGGCCGCGTGCTATCGCACGCCGGCAAGCGCGCGTGGAGGCTCTCGACGAAGCATAAGCGGAGGTGCCCCCGCTGGCTCGTGTAGCCCGTCGCTGCCAGCGCTACCCCCACGCGGCAACAACGACGACGACGCAGACGGGCTGCCTGTAGCCTGCGGGAGCTCGGCGAAGGCGGCAGCGTTCGCGGTGGCGGCGCTCATCATCGCGTAGGAGTCGCCGGCGAGGAAAAACCCTCCGCCGCCGACAGGAAGCGCCTCGGTGACAATCCGGTGCCTAATCTAGTAGTTTAGATCTCAAATTAACGAAAGTAGGTCCAACTATCATGTATTTTGGCTAGTTTAATGTAAATTAACGATGAATCAAGCTTGATCGGAGCAAAATGGGTTCAATCGCGAGTTTGATTTTCCCGCGATGTTTCATTTTCGCTTTTTCAGTTCGCGAGTTCGGTTTCTGATCTGCGTCGTGACAAAAACCATCTAAACTCTATAATTAGGAAGACCGAACGCATTCGGAGATATGCCGACTCTGCTAGAGATGCTCTTAGAGCATCTCCAACAGGCGCGCTATATCGCGGCGCGCTAAAACTAAGAATCCGCGCGCGGTAAACAGATAGCGCGCGCTGTGCCGTTTTTTCCTCCGCCGGACGCGCTAATATGCAGCGCGTGCGCGCGCGGGAAAAATGGTCCTCCGCCGGGCGCGGCAAAATACAGCGCGCGCGGCGCGGAAAACAGATTTCTAGACTATTTTGCATTCACAAAGATCAAATAAACACACATAATTGCATTCACAATTCATGAAACAAATGACACAAAGTGCAACAACATCACATAGTTCAACAAGGACACACAAAATGACGTAGTTCAACAATGACACACGACATATGGTTCAAATGGACAAAGTGGAACACATAATGCATATCACAAATGCATATCACACTTCCGCATTTTCCAAGTCAACACCTTCTTCTTCCTCCTCGTCATCTTGGGTTGAAGGAGGAATAGTAGCATTCATGGAAGACACGAAGCCTCCCGGTGGTGCTCCCATACTCCCATACACACCACTCACGGAGCCTCCCATGGTCCCTCCAAACACTCCTCCATAGCTTGGTCCTCCCATGCCGGCCATGCCTCCATAGCCTCCCATGCCGGCCATGCCTCCCATGGTGGGCATGGGCATGCTTCCCATGCCGGCCATGCCTCCCATGGTGGGCATGGGCATGCTTCCCATGCCGGCCATGCCTCCCATGCCTCCTCCAAACGTCGGCATGCCTCCTCCAAACATGCCTCCTCCAAACATGCCGGTAGTGGAAGTGTTCACGAGGATCCAACATTCATTGTCTCCATGAATGCCGCATCATCCACTCTACATTGCAATGAAATTCATTACCATCGGCTAGGTATGCATGTAAACCACAATTCGACAAAAAAGTAGTGTTTTTTACCTCTCGGGCATTTCACCATCCACCATATGTGCGCACGCGCGGTTGTCGAGACGGAGGCGTCGGGCCGGGTCGGCGGAGGAGGAGGAGGAGGAGGCGCCCGGTTCGGCGCCGGAGGAGGAGGCTGTCGGCGGGGGACGGGCGCCCGCTTTCTTCGGTGGCGCGACGGCGGCGGGGCCGAGGTGCGGCCGTTTGGTCGGCGGCGCCTTCCCGCTCCTCGCGCGCGGGCCGCGCGTTGCCGGCGCGCTCGCGCGGCCATCCGCGCCGCGGCGGCCGCCTGCGTGCGGTGCCCGCGCGGCGGGACGAGAGCGCCCGCGCGCGGCGCCGTTGGGTTCCCGGCGTCGGGCGCCGCCGCTAGGGTTTGGCGGTGGCGCGGCGGAGCGTGGCGGCGGCGGAGGGTGTGACGAGTAGGGAGGGGTTGGCGGGTTGCCGGAGGGGTCGTCCATCGTCGGGATCGCCGGCGGCGCGCGGAGACGACGGCATTGGGCTCGGGGCAGCGACGCGGAGGCGGAAGTTTCGGCGCGGCGGATTTTCGCGCTTGGACGAGCGATGCGCGCGCGGCCGGCGCCGACGCGCCGGATATGCTCGCTCCGGATTGTGCAAAACGCCGCGCGCCCTAAATTTTTACAGCGCCGCGCTCGTTTACCGCGCTCTGCCGGAGCGCCACTTTCCTCCCCGCGCGCGTCATATCGGACGTTTTTATGCCGCGCGGCCTATATAGCGCGCCTGTTGGAGATGCTCTTATAAGGGTTTTTATTTTAAGAAAGAATTAGGAAGGGGTCTTCTAGATGATGATATGAGAACGGGAGGACCAGTCACGGCTGTAGGGCATGTGACGTCAGCCATGCTCGTGCTGCCGACGCTCGCCGCCCGGCCTCTCCGGCCACCTCCGCGTCTCGCTCCCCCTCCGCTCGCCTCCTCCTGGAACTGCCGAACGAAGAGGACGCTCTTGCAACCGGGCCCCTTCGCCGCCGGCGCCGACACCCCCCGGGGCCGCGGAGGCCCGCTCCCGGAACCGGAGCAGCGCGACCAGCTCCTCCTTGCCGCCCTCCACGCCGCTCGCCTCAGGGACGAGGAGTCACGCCGCCCAGGTTAGCCGTACGCATCGTGTGTTCTGGCTTGTTTGAGTCAACGATTGTGCCGGTGTGGTACTACTGCGTTACGCACGACGTGGCCACGAATTGGAGGGTTCCTTCTGCCCCTATGTCCAGCCTGAATTTGTTCAGGGTCCAACTTATCCTTTATGGAGTTATCACACTAGATCTTTTTTGTTTGTCTCTGATCTGACATTTGCAGATATTTTACTGGTAGACATCTCAGCATTCATCCCAATGCATCAATCCCAATGATCCAGAGCTCTTCTAAATTTCCGCATTGACTTTAGTTAGCATGCATCTTTTCACCAAATCATGACTGTGTAGGTTCTATTATTCACATTTGAAGCTTGAAAGAGCTGTCTGCCTGCCAAGCTATATATCCTCGGCTACAAAGCACATTCCATTTAGCATGTCAATACTATCACATCTTCTCTTGACAACTAGATAAGTTCATTTTAGGCAAGTAAAAAAGAATCATAAATGTGTATGCTCTTATCTTATTTGTGTTCCTGATGATGTGCTGCAATGTTTCATTTTGTGCCGTCACATGATTACTTTAGTTTTACCTGTTCTAGTTGCATCTTGCATGACCATTTGTTTTCCAAATTAGCTACAGTGTCTCAGTCCCAGACAAGGTAAAGCACGATAGAATTGTTTGAATCTTGTTTTTGCGAAGCTTAGATAATGATATCTGGAGAGTATTACTCTAGAATTTATTTTTAGTGACTAGTAATATGACTGTTTGCCAATTCTAATGTTTCATAGTAATTCCGTGGTTGCAGATCCCCTTTTTATCGATCCATATGCTGCTGTGCTACTTTCGCTTGATGTGGCACATCACGCTTCGGAACCTCTCGCCTTGCATTTAACGCCATGTGCAGACCATTATCGACTAACTACTAGATATGTTGATGATAAATTGCAAAATTTGATAACCAGTTCAGATAATTTTAGACAGGTACTGAAATTTACCTAAAATTTATGCCAGTTGTCTTCCAGTCTACCTGAGGAGCAAGGCTTATTCCTTATAGATTGTTTTGTTGACAGATGGAATGGACACTCGTCCATATAGGCTGAGTTGGCCAAAGTTGTCTGTCGTCTACGATGTATCACCTGGAAGAGTCTTCAGTGCAGCAGCCCAGCAACTCAGAGGTGTGACTAGTATTATGCTGCGCAGTCCTATTTTCGCCCTTCTGAGGAACTGGTGCATGTCTTTGTTATCGAAGATGAACGTTTAATATTTCACTTGTCCGCTGAGTGCTAATTATTCACATGTCTGAAACAGTAAGATGTATCTTATTCGAGGCTAACAGAAACATGTAATCATCAAAGCAGTATTTTTGTTACAGTGTTAGCGAATCTATTTCTACGTCTCTACTTTTTGTAACTGTGGAGGACGAAAATAATAATGCTATATGTTATTTCCAAATTTGGATTTATTTCTGCGAGGCTGAAAATTGATGACCACTAGCTCCTGTAATTTTATTTATTTCTTGGATGATGACAGGGGCAGGAGCAAAAATACCCAGGAATTGTGTTTTGCTGCATACTCCTTTAGAGTCTCCTAATTTACAGGAGGGCTTGTGCAAAAATGGCTTCAACGGAAATAGGCCGAGCTTGTGGGTACTGCAGGTAATTAGCCTTACCATTCAGTTCAACCAAATATCTGCTAATCTTTTTGTGCATTTTTCTTGCTAGTTTATTCTAGTTGGTTCAAGGATGCTTACATATTAGCTATAGATTCAGCGGTGCATATTTTATGGATGTGGCACAATTATGTTGCGTTAGAATTAGTTTGTGGTATTTGAAGTTCAATAGCTGACATCACCTTTGAAGGACTAATTGCTGTATCTTGATCCATGGATTATGTGTTCTCTTTTATTTGCATTCACAATAACCAACATATTTATCGTAAGACATAGTTGCACAATTACCACTTGCTGCATGCTTCAGTTACCATCCATTGCATACCAGGTGTGTGCCAGGGTATGGAAAAGTAGTGGTCTTTGAGTAATGGCTCGTTCCTGCATGTTCTTGCGGGTGCAGGGTACTACGTGAAATTCTGCAATTGTCTTAGTTCTTTTGTTGTTTTAGCTCAATTGTATATGTGTGGAGTAGTAGTAATATAGTGAGGATGAAGATTGAATTCTCAAGAATCAAAGACAAGACTGGACATAACAAACAAACTAGAATCCAGCAAAACCTGACCATCCGATACACTGGATTGCCTATTTTGTGCACATCTCTAATACGTCCTCTCAGATCCGCTTCAGTAATAAATCGTGTCTGGCATTTGTCCATAACTTCGAATCTGCAAAAAAATGGGAATATAAAACGCAAGGCCTTGATTATTTTGGCTAGTTTCAGCTGGTTTAATTGAAAAACTCGGAAACTTCATGCCTGGTCAAGGTTTGGGTCTGAGCTTCTGGTTAATTTCTCAGTGAAGTTTTGGAAAATCTGGTTTTGTTAAATTCTGTGTCTACTACCGTAGCCATCATACACTATGCTTGGCCTACAACATGCTCACAGCTGTACACATGGGGCACTGTCTTGGTGCTAGAATCAACAAGCACTCCTGGACCAACCCTATCATAATGCAGTACTAGATGGGTCATGTTTTATGTTTGGTCTGTAACATGGTGGGAGTGTTAATGATTTAAGATGGAGGAGATGCTCCTGTACCCTCGTGACATGACACTTAGTCAAAGATGGTGCAGATGAAATGCAAGGGCAGGACTTGAGAGGACAGGCTGACAGGGTACACAAGATAATACTTTGCTTAATCGATAATGAAATAGGGTCAGTCATTTCATAGCCAGCGGACAAGGTAAATATGTGTATGGAAAATAACAAACTTGGAAATATCCCTAACAGGTCTAAACATGCTATGTGTAAAGAATATATGGAATTGTATACCTGTTTTGTTGGGGCTGTGCGCGCTAGGGCCTGCTCCCTCCCTATAGAACTCTCTTACATCTAATAAACCTTAACTGTCAGATCCATACCATGCTTCCAAGAAATCCTGTTCAACCATTTCCCAACCAAAATGTCAAGCAGCGAGCAATATACCTTTTGAAGTTTTACTTCCCTGATGACTATATGTCTACTGTATCAGATAATTTAATCTGCATTGGCAAATTCTATATAAGCTTGAACCTGTTTGGCCTTTTGTTCAATATAAGAAAAGCTCTAGAAACTGCATTTTGTGTAACAAAATTGCCATGTCATTGCAGGGTTTACCTCTGTTCACTTCTTCAAGCTTGGAAAGCCTTTTGCTCGTTATAAGCAGTTTAGCAATGAAGGGGAGTATCTTCATAGGAGAGTTGACACATTTTCCAGATTGGACAGCAGCAGCAGACATGGTTGATTTAAGTCCTTACTATATAAGAACATCTATATACTTGTACATTGTTCATCAAATAACAGTGTCGTTGTCCTACACTATGCAGGTCTCTGAGAAAGATAGGCTCGAGAACCTTTTCTTTACCCAGGGTTTCCAGGTCAGCTTTGTTCACTATGAAAATGTTGCAAAGGATCTTGGCTTAGGTTATGAAAATGTTGCAAAGGATCTTGGCTTAGGTCTAGCTCCTCCAAGGAAACAATGTGGCAGAGTCCTTTTGGTTGCTGAACAGCTGCGATTTTCAGATGCACAGGTAATACAACCAATGGGAGACACTAAACATCAATTTTGGCTTTGATAGTTTTGGGGATTGGCATGTGCTCAAATAGTTTAGAAGAAAGTCTATTTCTCGTTAGCACTCCTTATGTAAAAAGTTAAGGTTTTTGATATGTCATTCTAATAGTATAATTATCTCTAAAGCAAGATGAGTTTAGTGGTACCCTTACTTCAGTTGATACTTGATAGTCTATAACATACATTGGCAGTGGCAGCACCCGCATGTTAATGGTGCAACCAAATGGACCCAGTTAGCTAGACCAAACTGCGCAAGGGCTTGAATAGACAAAATGAACTGAAAGAAAAGGATTGCACAATAGTCGAGTAATTGGGGACCTGACTGCTCACATTTACTTTTGTAGGCCATCCTTGCAATTTTGACCCCTGTTTTCTCTTGTTTGTATGGCTTCACAGATGGAGAGTTTCAGGTCCCATTTTGAAAGAACAGAGGAGGATGCTGATGAAGAAGGATTCGAGGAACTTTAGTTCCGTACGTACACAGTGCATTTAAGATTTCAGAATGGTTTTGGATTGCTATTGAAGAAGGATGCATTTTGTTTTCTTGAGTTAAAATTATGTCTGGTTCTAGTCTATGGCATAAAGGGTTTTACAGTTTACTTCTAAAACACGCAAACGGCGCTCTCTCAGTGAATACAGGTTTCTTTGTCTCGGTGTTGCATGCTAGCTTCTCGAGTCGTTGAATTATTTTACTCTGACCAAGTTGAAGAAAGAAGTGCCACAATACTCTGATGTTGGACGCCGAGTATATTCCATTATTAATTGTCAGGTTATAGTCAGTCAGATTATAACCACTTCATTTTTCCACATGATAATTAGGCCTCCACTTCCCCATCACTCTCATGAATCAATAACTTATCAATCGTGAACTTACGCATCAATTTTTTTTGCCTTAGCTTTAGCCAAATGTGAATCAGACAGAAACTTCACATCTGATTTTGTTTGCCTCAGGACATCCTGAAGTGCTCGAACTTCCCGGGATGTTCTCATCCACTGACAGTTCCATCTTGAAGCTATCATTGCTCCCGGTGGTCCTCCTTGAAGGAGGCGCTGATTCCACTAAATCATCAGTTTCATCTTCATCTACTCCTCATTTCTTTATCCTCTTCATATCATCGATGTTTTGTGTTGTATTCATTAAATCATTATCGATAGTATTACCGGTTTAGTTCTCTACCAAGAAAAGCTATGTAGCAACGCTGCCTCCTTGACCGACCAGAACCGCCGGCGCAGTGTTGGTATCTATATTACCATCACTAGATATCAACCGCTTCCTCAGGCCACATGGAAGGCAGCCAAGATCATCTAGGTCCTTGTGTCATAGGTTCATGTCTTCATCTTCATCAACTCTTGGTTCACGGCGAACCCTTCCTCTTCCTCTACCCTCACATCCACCTCTTTTGCTAATGTGGCTGCCTTCGGCCCTTGGTGGTAAAGTCTCAAGAGGCCATAGCATCTAGCCTTCCCACCCGCACCCTTGCACGACATGAACTCCATCACCACATTCCTCAACCACATGTCCAATAAGACCACAAAAAATGACACAAGTTTGGTGATTTCTCATATAAGACCAGACACTTTTTCTTCCCCTTTAGGACTAAAGGAACCAACTGAAAAAAGGTTTACTGATATCCAGAAAGACTTGTGATGCAGGTATTTTTCAGGATTAATCCTACCCTCATTCACAATAACCGTGAAAGTTGGATCCCCAAATTTCTTTGCTACCTTTTCAGACAATTCCTTCTTCCTCATTAGGTCATCTGGCAATCCCTGGATACATTCCCACATTGGGATCTTATCAAGCTTATACTCCTGAACATGACAATGACCACAATCAATTACCCTATTCCAAATTTCCAATCGCCAAGGAGCTAGAATTGGACTAGGAACAAGTTTGAACCGATCACCTTGAAGGTAACATCCTGCGCAAATGCCTAGGCATTACACATCTATTTGAATAGTGTCGTGTGACTAAAGGGTTTGGTTGTGTGGACTTTGAAAATCCCCAACCATCTGACCTCCTTGATCAGTCCATCAAGCTCCTCCGAGAAATCTAGATCCTCTTCCTCTTTTCCATGAAGGCTCAGGCCCTCAAATTTATCCTCAAAACTGAGATCAGCCATGGGGTTCTTCCCACCTCTCCCAGTATTCGGCGATGAACTCCCGTCGCCTCCTTTCCCGCCACTGGATCAGCCGTGCAACCTCGCTCTGGGGAGCGTAGGGAACAGTGGAGAGAGATGTCAGCCGAAGATCCTCACTCCGAGAGCGTAACCACGTCAATCAAGGTGATTTTGGATTTTTGGTAACTCATGTGGCACACTGATAGAGGAAGACGAAATCCTAGAAAAACCCTAGGGGTCATTTGGTCTTCTTTTGTCTGGCGTGTTTGTTATTAAGATGGCAACCTTAATGCTGAGTGCTTGTATTGTCATGGTTAATTGTTTCATGGAAACACAGTAACACGCATGTCCGGTTTTCCTTGTGGGATGGCAAAGAACCTTTAACTGTGATATATTACTTTTATACTCTACCTAGACCGTCACTGAGGATCTGCAGCGTGCCAAAGCGCGCCTATGGTTCTAGTTCGAATGAATGGTCCATATCAATATTGGGAGATACGCTCTCAACCACAAACATAACCACACAACAATATTGCAAGTATATGATCTGCCAAAACATCTGTAGTATATGGCAAATCAGCTCACAGTAACAAATGACTTTCAGAAATTCTGTTGAATCGGCTGATGCGGCACTCGGAATCACTTTTAGCCCTAGCTGCCTATTTGGATCAGACATACAGATGGCTGATCCAAATAGGCAAGCAAGCTAGAAGTGATTGGATAACGGTGCAGAGAAGAACAACAGCTGCTGCTACTACCGCTAAGGCTAACCATGGATTTCTGAGATGGTTATGCCACAACCAGGCCATCCATCTATTTATACGATTCTGATAATAATCTTCCATCATAAGGCAAACCGATTTAAGATAGTGCGCACTATTCTGATCAAAGTCCACATTCTTACCCAGCTTACTGAAAAGAGTTGACACTTCTTCATCGGTACGCATGTGGTTCATGATTATTCCTTTGCGAGCAAGCAGTGCAACATCACGGGGTGTACTAACAAGCTGGGAAATAAATGCAATATATGCAGTTAGATCATTTCCATACTGCGAGCATGTTTGCTCAAATGCAACCAAGTTCCTGAAGAGGCAAGCGGTGTTTTCATCAATAAGCAAGCATGGAATTTCGACCTGTCCTTTGTTAAAACTTATGTCCAGAAGAGAATGCTGGTTATGCTCGGTTTGCACTTTCCTTGTAAACTCAATTCCAGCTTCATGATACTGTTCCGCTCGTCGCCATCGACTCAGTGTCTGACAAGAACTTACATGAGACGCCTGCTGATATCTGTAGCCACTTAGTTCGGGATGTCTGGACCAGAAAATAGTGAGACGATTTGACCATCTGTTTCCAACTTGACAATGCTTCTCTGGTTGAATCCTTCGTTGAGGGCGGAAATACATATGACACAACTGGAGCAAGTGATCAAAGTCTTTCTGCCCATCAAATTCTCGAGCCACTGTTGTGTACTTCTGAACATTGAGTTCTAAATATTTACAGACCTTTTCCGTAAGTAGATCTGGAGCTTCTTCTCCCACAAGTAACCCATATATGCTCTTCAGAACAGAAAATGGTAACTGGTTCTCAAGAAGTAGTAGGTCACGAAATACTTCGCTATGATGCCATGCAAATACCGAGTCATGTTTGGGCTGCTCCAGGATCCTTCTGGTCATAGCATTGTTCGCCTGAACTAATATGGCCAAGTTCCACGCCTTCTGTTGAACACAAATTGGACGATGTCCTGGCACTCATACTTTCAGTACTTGCTCCCTTATGAAATGTATGCTCCATAATCCCCCCCTGTTTTGCTATTGTGTGTTGAAGTGGTTCTCTGCCCTGATAATTACTATCAGTTGCATTTTCTTCCTTAACGCACCAATCTAAACCATTTGTTACACCGAGATAAACAAGTAGAAAGCATCCATCGAGCATGAGCATTCGCAGGAAAATGTCACTTTCCAGCGAAACTTCCTGAGAGTAGCAACTCCTTGCCTGCTTCTCCAAACTTTCCATGACTGTTAGATAGAACTCCAACTTTTTTCTGTAGTTTAGTTTCAGAACGTAATCTAGGCAGTTCCATTTTACTTTCTCCATAAACAGCAGGGAAGAATTTCCATGGTAATAAGGACCGATGGACAGAACTTTTGGTTCGTAAGATAACTTGTCAACTTGTTTAATGTTTTTCGGAACTCGGAAAATCATGCACAGTTTTCTTCGCTGGTCGTGTTCTTTGTAGATTGATCGGTAATAACTTAGCTTCCTTTCCATCAAATTCGCCAATTCATCGATGTTCATAGCTTTTGCTCTACTCATCTCACCTTGAGCCGTCATTAATTACTCAGTAACATGACACTAATGGATGATAGATAGCAGGGAGCTGAGAACAGTAAAGAAACATAGTAAGGGCAATATTACTAACTAATGTTCGCAAAGTAAAACCATGTAGTAAAGATAACAGTCTGCTTCATACAAAGCTAAGTATCTCAGGTAACTTTGGAAACATATTTCATAAGCCTGCTGTTAAGGGAAAAAATAAAACCACTGCAGATTTTAACAATCCAATGGCTAGATCCTACATTCTACTATACATTATACAATCATCTATTATATTATAAAGTAGTAAAAAGCAATGGCTTGGATTAGCTAGACATAAGAAACACAAAAAGGAATGGCTAGATTCATTGCAGAAGTCCAGGGACGTACACTATATTGAAAATCAATTCCTATCCAATACGGATTAGTCATATGATTTCGGAGGAGGGTATCAAGCAATATGAAAATATTAAATTGGTCCTTCACACGATATTTCACCCACGTAAATATTACAAGAATGAGCAGGTAGAATAATTATAAGAACATCAATCACCCACATGTTCCGTGCATGAATTATTTGCATACAGCCTTTATATGAGCTCCATGTATCAAAATTTGGAATTGATTCTATCAGAATACAGTAGCAGTTTGATACACATATATTTCAACATATACTGAGGAATAAAATAAAGTTATTACTTTTTTCATTTCATACCATGCAAGTATCAACATGGTTCGAGTGGAAGCTAAAACCTAAAAGGATTTCGACAGCAAGAGACTGGGGTTAAGCTGAGGCATATACATGAATTGGTGGTCAGTGGTGAATTTTCACAAGCTGAAAAAATGGAGGAGCAATAAAGTACTGTACGATTTGAAAGTCTATGGTTTCTTATCACAGG
>NC_061509.1:279355448-279522933 GCF_022539505.1 Lolium rigidum
GTTCTCTTTTGTTTTCTGCAAGCAAATATCATTTTCCACACCATACGTTTAATCCTTTGTTTTCAGCAAGTCGGTGAGATTGACAACCTCACTCGTTAAGTTGGGGCAAAGTAGTTTGATTGTATTGTGCAGGTTCCACGTTGGCACCGAATCCCCGGTGTTGCGCCGCACTACACTCCTTCACCAACAACCTTCACGTGATCTTCATCTCCTACTGGTTCGATAACCTTGGTTTCTTACTGAGGGAAAACTCGCTGCTGTACTCATCATACCTTCCTCTTGGGGTTCCCAACAAACGTGTACTTTACCGTCACAAGCACCATGCCATGCAACCGGGCTCCAGTCCTTTTCATTAGGATCCCAAAGATATACCCATCCAAACAAAAGTATAAACACCTTGGAAAACATGCACACACACACTCGAGAGTACTATTTTCATTAGTGCGAGATACTCGTTCGTGTAGTCTGATAGAATGCCATAGGAGATCATCTGCATTCCTACCGAGATATCTTATACGGGTCATCTACTTCCGTGCTCTCTTCCAGCCTATGAATTACAATAGAGGCGGGGATTTTTACAGCATGGTAAAATTGGCTTATGTCGCCATCAGCATTTGCAATTGCCATCAAATCTAATGAAGGATGCTGCGATAACACAAAAGTGAAAGCTGATTTGGCTCCTGCAAGAAGTTGATTGTGAACCAACTCGCGCACCTTTTTATCATTCTTGAAGTTCATTATCAAGGCCAAAAACGATGGAGGAACTCGATTGAGGGGGAACATGGTTTTCCAGATCATCTTCAGACATGCATGGCACTTCTCGAAGAATCGATGCACTTGCTGCACCCGGTCCTGGAACTTTGCAATAGTGGCAGCCTTCGACTTGTCCGTCCAGAAGACTTCATTGAATTGCGAGAGATTGGTCAAGGCATCTACATGTTCATGCACTCGCTTGTTTTCTTCCGATAAATTCAGAGCTATGACTGACAAAGGCAATGATGCAAAAATCAGAAGAATTAGCACAGTAATCGAAGGAAACAAAGGGGTACCAGGCACTTACCGTTCAAGCTTTCCGTAGCTTTTTGTAGCTCGCTTAGTGCATATCGCTCTGCATCAATGGCTAGTTCACCCTTCTTCTTTATAATAGCGGCCATGGCATGGATACCATGCATGTCTCTTTCCATTTTAAAAATTTGGATCTTCATACGTTGAAGCCAATCACTTTCAGAATCATCAGCCGACAAACCTTCGACAAGGGAAGGTACATGAGCCACCTGCAAAAAATATACCATCGAGTATGTCAAGGAATATGCATAGTGTCAATTGGTTTCACTCGCATCGGAAGCGTGCATTCAAAAGCAAGGAACATCACAGTTGAAAAGGGAAAACTGCCAACATTGCCAGCTCTGAATTCATTACAAATAAAGGCCTTAGAAAACACATTGTTTGGAGCAAACGACATATTACAACTTGGTAAAAGAAATTTCAGGGAGCTTGAGTCCGCCTCGGTAAACTTGGGGCAGCTCCTCCAGCAGTTGGTTTATTAGCCGATACCAATTCAAGAAGCTACAGGTCGCATTTGCACGCTGACTTTGAAAAGGATGAGGTCGATGGCCTGCCCATCTTGATCCTTCGGCATCTCTTTCATCAACAGCTCCATCTCGGCTTTGAAGTCATGCCCCATTAGAAGCTGGAAAGCAAGGAGAGCGCCGTAGGTATGTGATGTACGTTTGAATACCTCGATGGTGCCTTCGGTGTTGACGGAGAAAGTATCCGTCAGCTGCCCAGTGTCTTCTGTTGATCCGCTTTCGGGAAGATCATGGCGTGAAGAACCGACATGTCTGCCTTGTTCTTCTGAAGAAGAGCTCTACGAGGTCGCCGGACTCGATTGCCAAAGAGAGAGCATCGACAGAAGAATCAGCCAGGAGCTTGCCTACAGAACTAGCAGGAATATCGGCATCTTCTGCAAAAAAATAAAGAGCGGAAGATGAAAGCCAATGAAGTTAAGTAAAAAGAATTCAAAGACAAAATAGTAAAAACTTACCAAGCAGGGCCAAGGTGGATTTGTGCAGAAGATCCTCCCTCTCCTTCCATTGAGCTTGGGCTTCGGCCTTATCCTTCTCATCCTCCTTCAGCTTCTTCTTTAGCTGATCAAGCTCCTTTTTCAAAGAGTCCGCGTTCTGACGGGCGGTAGCAGCCATTTTTACTGCTTGATCAAGCTTCGAAGTCGTCGACAACACCTCCTCTTGAAGCCGAGTTTTATCGGCTTGGAGTGAAGAGAACTGGGAGGCGAAGCCTTTCAGAATGGTTATGGCAGTTTGAATGCCCCATAAAAAGAACAGAAGACGAGGTCAATCAGTATTACATCAACATCTTAACAGCAGAACATCTTCTGAGTCCACACTCGATTGCAAGAAGTCGAATGTAGACTCGGGGGCTGGAAGAGGGAAAACCATTATCAATAAAAGCAAAAGTTGAAATACTTATAGGTTCCTCGTGGGGAGAAGGATAAATGGCAGCTGCTGAAGGAACTTCTTTTCCCTTCGAGAGAGAAGAAGCACTTAAAGGTTGAGCTGTTGCGGGTATTGGCGGAACAGAAGCCTTAGATGTTTGGCGGCTGCGCGCAGGCTTTCTCCGGAGTTGCATGAACAAAGGGAGCACGATCAACATCATTGTCATGATTTGACTTCGATGTATCGGTTAGTTCATCGGCAAGGGTTCTATGATCTGCAGAAAAAGCTTCGGGATTGGCAGAATCATTGTCCTCTCCTTCGAGGACTTCATTATCTTCAGCGCGGGATTTTATATTGGCGGTAGAACCACCTTCTTCAGGATTTTCTTCATGTTCAGACATAATCGGAAAGTATTTGGCAGTTGATGGAACCTATCGGATCATACAAAGATTTGGTAAGGCGAAACAAAGTGTATCGAACGCAAACATAAGCATGAGCAGGAAAGAGATTCACCTCAGATGGTTGGTGGTCGAAGTCGTAAGGCTCATGGAGGGCCACAAGTGGAATCGAGTCCTCTTGGCTAAAATGGGTCAAACGCCTAACTTCATCTAGCAGTTCCTTTTCAGACAATTCTGCAACATTGACTCGAGTTTCGTCCTTAGGACCCGAATATAACCACATTTGGTGGGCTCTAGACATAACTGGCTAAATGCGATGTTTCAGGAACACAACGACAATTTCAGTGCCCATCATAGTTTGGCCATCAGACTCCTTAATCCGAAGAACTCTTTCGAACAACTTGTCAGTTACAGTTTCTCTTTGGATGTCAATATGTTCTTCCAGGACTTCTTTGGTACAGCTTTGAGGACATCAACAAACTTCGGCATGCACGTGCTAGCTGCCGATGAATCTATAAGATAGAACCACTTCAACCTCCATCCCTGGACTGACTCTCTCATTCGGAAGTTGAAGTAGTTCACCTCTTTTCGAACAACAAAGCCAACTCCACCGGTGACAAAGGATCCGCTGTTACTGTTGTAGCATTTGACAAAGAAAATCTTCTTCCACAAGCCCCAGTGAGGATCAATGCCAAGAAAAGCCTCACAAAGGGTGATAAAAAATCGCGAGATGAAGAATGGAATTTGGAGTTAACTGCCATAACTGCATCCCGTACGAGTGCAGAAGACTCCGGAGAAACTCATAGGCGAGCAATGATAATCCCCGATACAAGAACGCTACAAACATCACGGTAAAGCCGGAAGGAGGATTGGGGCGTGAGGCCAAACCTGGTAAGACGGCATTCCCTTCTTCAGGAGGGATCAGGCCAAGGCTGCGTGCCTTCTTCTCGTCGCGCTTCGACATTGTCGAAGCGGGCCAAGTGCCGGGGGCATCCTTGGTCGCCGCAGCGGAAGCCTCCGGCGCCGCCCTCTTCATTGCATTTGTGGTTGCCTTGGGGATGGTGCTGCTTGAAGCGATGCCGACGACAGCAGCAGAGCCCTTCTTCTTCACCATCTTGGAATATGATTAAGAGCTAATGGTGGATTGAGGTACGGCGGTGGTGGCGGTGCAGTAGTTGCGAGAAGGAAGAGCAAAGGAGGAACA
Organism: Lolium rigidum; assembly: GCF_022539505.1. Lineage (NCBI taxonomy): Eukaryota > Viridiplantae > Streptophyta > Magnoliopsida > Poales > Poaceae > Lolium > Lolium rigidum. The sequence goes on from NC_061509.1 coordinate 279,359,504, forward strand.
AAACAATGAAAGGGAGAACGGAGGGAGTAAAATCTATGTTTTCCTTTATAAAAGGGGGAGTTACCAAGGATTTGAGCCGGAAGATCTGCGTTAGGTCACCACGTGCCATCAAAACCATCATGCCAAAGGACACTTACCCCCACTGCGCGCGGAAATCAAGGAGGCGCCTCGGTCAACACGCAAGGATCAGTTATTTCCTAAGTGACCGCGCAGAAGTAGGGTGGGCCCATTAAGTCATGTCCTGTCAATCGAGCCGCACAAGCCATGTCACTGATGATGTCACCAAAAGTATCGACTCCTCATAGAGCATCCGAAGGGATCTACAACATTGGGTTGCTTGACTTGAGTCTACACACGGTTGCAAGCATCCGTCCCTAAACTCGGGGGCTACTCCCATCAGGAGCGCTGGACGCGCACCCGATAAAAAATATTAAAGACAAAGGAAGACAAAGGAAGACAAACACGAAGATTTAAGAAGATCCAGGATCGAGCCCGGGGACTTGATTCTGAGTAGAATAACGTTGTTTTGCCATCGGCAGTTAACCAGCATCGATTTATCGAGTAAAACTGGGCACGTTACTCCTATCCCTTACGTATTATCATATTGCATGACTTCACTCAAAGTTTTAAAGGACCCGATACAGAAAAAGATATCGGATGATTACAACAATTAAGAAAAACGTCGGCACCATAATCTTAGAGTAGTACAACTTGAGTCTACGCATGGTTGCAAGCATCCGTCCCTAGACTCGGGGGCTACTCCCATCGGGAGCGCTGGACGCGCACCTGATAAACAACGATTTCGACTTCAAAATAGTGATAAAGGATCAAATCTTTTCGACAGCTATGGACATTCGACAGAAGGCAAATATAGTCCTGCCCGAAGCATTACTTCGGCCAGTCACTCGGGGGCTACTGATGTGGGCATTACCCTTCGGGTAACCAGCATTAGGCTACCTCCTACAGCCCAACCAGAGCCCCATGAAGACTTCCCAACGATCAAGGTGGGCCCATACGTCGGTTCCAGAGAAGGAGACTCATCCAAAGAAGGATTCTTGACGAACAAGTAAAGAAGACGTTAAACAAGGAAAGATTAGAGTAGACCTCTTTGTAACTTAGTCGAATCCGGACAGAACTCTCGGGACCTGGCCTGCAATATAAGGGCCAGGAAATGGTCTGCCGGAAGGAACAACTTCAACACATAGATTCGCCACAAGTCAAGAGCTAGGTCCTTAGAACCTTAGCCTCTCGATGAGATCACAACCATAGCCTTCGGCTACCCCATTGTAACCCGATATATTCGATAATCAAGATCAGACAAGCAGAAAGTAAGGATTTTACCTCATCGAGGGCCCCGAACCTGGGTAAATCTCTCTCCTTGTTTGTTTGGTATCCGATGTCTCGTGTCAGCCAGCAGGATTGCGTCAACCCTAAGCCCCTCATGGTGGGCATTGTCGAGAAGCACCCTCGTTAGATGTTGATGTTGCTTTATCACTGTAATATCGTCATGTGCTCATGCTCGGGGACTGACTTGTATTTTGTATATATGATTTGAACTATGTGTTCACAATGCACTATTGATCTACTAGTAAGTGTAGATTAACCATACGTTTTTTTTCGAAATGGGGGAAATATCGCCCCAGCTTCTGCATCCAAAGGATGTACACGGCTTTTTTTATTAGATTGTTCACGAAACCTTACAAGAAACAATACAATAGATCAAACTCGAAGCAACCTTACTATACCTACAGTGGGATGAAGAGGGTGACAATACACCAACTCACATCATCCAAAACTAAATGCCTTCCCAAACCGCCCAATAGCAGGTGAGAAACACATCCAGTAAAGCAGACTCTCAGCGCACGCCAACGCACACGCCACAGGAGTTGCTCCCGCCGTGTTCCTCGACTCCATCTTCAAGAGAGATCAACGCATTAACCTTGCAAGACCTTTCATCGATGCCACCATGACGCCAGACGGCTCCACCCTCCTGCACGTATACATCATCCCGCATCTGTCGTCGATACCCTGTAGCACCATGCCACTGAGACTCAGCGCCAACAATGTGGTAGATGAACACCACTCCACCGAAGTCTGCCAACATCTAGCAGCTGCTCCAAAAACAATGCCCCAAGAGGTAGAACGACGCAGGATGCGCCGCCATCGTCCGATCCGGGACACCCGGACCTAGGGTTTCCCCCGGGGCAGCACGAGTGAGAAACCGCAGACTGCGTCGACGATGCCTTCAAGAAGGTAGCGGCGCGACACGTCGCCATCGTCCGCCAACCGAGGTCGGAACACGGTTTTCACCGGCAGCCGCGCATCCCCAACTCGCCGAGTGTAGTGCCAAGACGGGAAAAGATGACGCCTTCGACAAGGTAACAACGTCGACCAACGCCGCCATCATCCGCCAAGACCGAGGTTGAGGCTCAGTTTTCAGCGGCCGCCATGACACCCCGGACTAGATCACCATCGTCGGAAACCTGTGTGAGATCCCATGATCCCCCACATAGGACTACCAGCCTGGCCGACCACCTCCGACGAAGAAGAAGGCCGCCTCCTCCATCGAACCCGAGGTTGCTGCCCTGGGCGTCCTCGAACCGCGGGAGAAACCCAAGGTCACCACCCCGCACCGGCGAGAAGCGGAAGGGATGGCGCAAACCGTCCCACCACCAGCCACCACCAGTGTGCCGCCGACGGGAGGCAGGGGAGGCCGCAACACTCTGTCCACCGCCGCCCCTTCTTCCTCCGACCGCCGCCGCCCCGCCATCACACGGGATGGAGGAGGTCTACCGCCGCCGCCGTCAAGGGGATGACCCATCCGCGTCAAGAGGGAAGCCCGCCGCCACGCCCCGCGGCCTTTGCCCGGAGGCGCCGCCGGCGACGGCGGGAGGAGTCTAGGGTTTTGGGGAGGGGGTGGTTCGGGGGGAGACCACAACCGAATGTGCCCAACAGAAAAAAATGCTACAATTTTTGAAATTTAAAATGCTCCGGTATGCCTGCCCGCGTAGCTGGTTTCCTACTAGTGTACTAGCTGTACTTTTTTTTAAGAAATGCAGTACAAGCACAGATGTTCACATACACGCGCATACACTCATCTATATGAACGCGTACACACACCCTACCCATATGAGCACCTTCGAAAGACTGCTCCGGTGTGCCGCCCTGTAGCCGGTTTCCTACTAGTGTACTAGTTACTTTACTCGACCAGTTTACAGAACGTACCATTAAGGCATTGACACGTTAGATCATAGTTTCTAGTAGTACGTGTGAACATACGCAGACCAGTGTACCAGTACCAGACACGGCTTGCCCTAAACTAAGTATGTGTCCAAATGAAGCCATGATAACCACAAACGATCATTCTGGGGTGTCCAAGCAAGGCCCTGAAAGGTCAAATCGATCCATGGATGTGACATTGATAATGCACACGGCGTGTACCATGGGGGCGCAAGCTTCATGTGCGAGACGTTCCATTGGGTAATCTCGATCGCAAGTACGTACGGCCGGTGCGCGCGTTCACTTCCCGATTTGAACAAGTGCGCGTGGATTTCGTCTGAGTAGTTGTCACATCATACCAGGGGCTTTCGAGGAGCTATATGTATGTAGTATACTGCAAATTGCACCTTGCCGATGTATGCACCTTCCCATATCGGGAAACGGATGGATGGGAAGCTCTGCTTTCCGGGGAGTGCAGGCATGCATGGGTCCAAAAGACGAAATAGATCATACTATCAAGCATTTGTACTCCCTATCTAGATATCTATATTTGCGACAACTAATATGAACTGGAGAAAGTATTTAGTTTTTTGGCAAAACATTATCAGGCATGTACTAGTACGTATCTTCTTATCAACTCAAATGTCGTTCTGATGTGTGTCATTGGATCCACGTCTTGTAATGGTTTAGCAGTTTTTGTATTGAATAATTGGCTGTGTACCAAATGCTTCTAACATAATTGAAATGAGATGGAGTTCGCGGATGCATCGCCATTGAGACAAGAACAGTAAGTGTAGTTAGTGTGGTCATGTTTTTCTCGACTCCGATGATCATCCATCTTTCAAGTCTTCATAGCATGCGATGAACGAGGAGTGCTTGAGGAGTGCTTCGGTGTCCCCCCTTAGCTCCATGATTATAAAAAGTTGGAGCTACTTTAGCTTTTGTTTTTGGTCTGTGGAGCTGCTCCAGCTTTTGGTACAAATACGTGGGAGTTGGTTTCGCGGAACAGAAAACACGGAGCGGCTGTTTATTTACATCTCACTGCCACCGGTAAGTGACCAAAATGTTACGCACGTCTTATATTTCTCCCCCTCCTCTCTCGCGCCATCTGAATTTTGTCCGGTCTTTCTGAAACCTGGCCGCCCTGAGATCGATTCCATCTCGGTATCGAGTTGCAGCTTACGGGGCAGAGCCACGATCGAGTCAGCCCCAAGTGCATATGTGGGTTACTCACCAAATCAATCGCCACGCACATATCAGATCTCGAGGTGGAGCAAGCTTTTGATCTTTTCTGATCTTCGTATTGCTACGAACCACACGACATGTTACCAGGTGTAGCTTTTTCGGAAAAATTATGTTGCCGAGGAGGGGGAGAAAGATAAGACGTGTGTAACGTGTTGGTTACTTACCGCTGGCAGTAAGACATAAATAAACAGTCGCTCCGTGTTTCTTGTTCCGCGGAACTAACTCCCATGTATTTGTGCCAAAATCTGAAGCACCTCCATAGATTAAGAAAAGCTGAAGCAGCTTCAATTTTTCAGAACCATGGAGCTAAGGGGGGACACCGAAGCACTCCTCGCGATGAACAAGTCAAAAACGCTGCACAAAATCACAAAATAATGACACAACACCACCAACGGAGAAACCGGGTGTACTCTCCAAATGACAATGCCTTCATGAAGGGACAAACGCTTGTGCTCCACGATTGGTGAATCCATCCTACTAAGAGGACGGATCAAGCGTACGTTTTCATCCTAAAGCTCCCATGTATGTTCACCATTTACTTGATAGTCGCAGGTTAGTAGTCACAATCAAACACCAGATTCCATCATTGCGGATCTTCATGCTTGTCACCTGTTCTGGAAACCAAGGACTGGATCAGGGGCACCGGAGGGGAGGCGTTATGTGCTGCTACTCCAGAGAAGATAAAAGAAGAGGAAACTAACATTAATTCAAGTAAGTGGCCGGGATGACTTACTTGGTCGTATAGAATTCCAAACAAACTACTAACTGATTTTGCATGCTAATTCTACACTCACACCAAGTCAAAACATTGGTACAAGTGTACCTAGATAACTAGGTGTACATAACCCCATCTCAAGACATACAGGTGTAAACGAAAATAGTAGAAATATACGTATCAAATCATCTGTTAATCTCCCCTAGAACTGGACCCCTATTCATCCCTTTAGAGAACACCAAATCAAACGCATAAACGGGCAAGTTGCAGGGGTGAGAATTGGCTAAGTCCAAGGTTGGAGTTGGATGACCCTTCAAGCAAGGGCCAGGAGGTATGCTTGGAGATAGTAAGTCTTGTACTACCTGGTCCCTGGCTAAGAAAACAAATGCACCCTCCCCTTGGCCCTTGTGACAAGTGTCAGTTGTCATGCAAGTTTACTGCCATAGTTAATTAGGACCCAGATTTATCACCATCACCAATGGGTTAGGACCACACCAAGATTAAATAGAGTTAATTGTGCATAGTTCCTGTGCTAATCTCCCTCACTTTCTGCATGGCACATGCACTTTGTTCCCTCCAGATAGGATGCTTAAGAAAAATGTGCTATTGCCATCACTAACTAGTTGGCCTTCATATTCTGGTATGATCTCATAAGCTCTTTTACCTTTTGACTTTTCTTTTAAATATTTCTATATATTAATTTATCTCAAAAAAGGCAGAAGTACTAGTTTACAAATGCAACCTTTTCAGTAATGTACTTGCATGCATGGTGCATGCTGTCGGTACACATATATATCTGACCTTTATGCAAAAAATAATCTAGTTATTTTATGGTCAGAAATTAGTTGTGTCTACGGGTACATGATCTCAGTTATATACCACCTATTATAGCCACTAGCTTTAAAATATAAATTTTCAATTCTAACAAACAAATGTAGGAAAATCATGCGTGTAGTACAACATTAGACAATGTCACGCAAGAAAACAAGAGAAAAAACTTGTAGTGTGTGAAGGTTACCATAGGACGGCTATGCCAACAACTACACATTTCCTAAGCGATTTTTTATTTCTCATGCGACTAAGAATATTTATTTCTAATGCAATACTAAGAACCATCTGACCTGAGCTCGTGTAGATACATATATAGGGATGTAATGTTATTATACAACTGCTACGAATATTCGAGAGTGAGAAAATACATATTTGGGTTTACTAATAAATAGTCACTCCTAAATGTGCCACCACAATCGACTGTTGTAAAGAAAGGAAAAACATGCGACCGGCTAATAAGGGAAATTTTCCGTACATATGAACACAAGTTTGGGTCAATATAGAGAGAGCAAAAAATCATATTTCTAAGTTTCAAAAAAACATGAAAAGAACCATACATGTATAGAATAGATACAGGTATGTGCATGTTTGAAACTTAAACATGTCCATTTATGATATGTACAAAAATAAAAAAAATAAAATATTATCCGGGTGGTATACAAAGTTATGTATCTTGTAACTTAGACATGACGAGTTGTGATCTTGTGATTTTACATAGTTAGTTCTCAAACTTTCATAACTTGTTCTCAAATTTTAGAAGAGTATGTATCTATCATATACCAACATACTTGATTTGTTTGTAAATTTTGAAATCCCAAATAATTTTCGGACTTTTTTTTAACTATGTGCCTGAGTCCAGACCATGATGCTCGACTAACAAATAGGAAGATGGATAAATTGACATGCATGTCCTTATGTTACTCATCTTCTCTTAAATTGAAAACCTAAGAGGCAAGTGCTGCTTCAGAGCCCTCGTCCTTTCCACATTAGGGGCTGGCCTCCCCCAAGTTGTGCCTACCTCCTACTGTCCTCCATTCGCATGCATGGCGATGGTGAGACATGCCATGCTCCCCAAATCATCACATCTGCTGTACCTTGTGGTGTATATATATATTCTTCTCCTCTTTACACCTGTTGCACACACAGTATACTAACCAGCTCGATCTCAATTACACAGACTGCACTTCCTCTGGCTCTGATCTCTCTACCCTGTGATTCTTCCTCCAAGCTGCCAACATGGTAGGCAGCAAGACGCACCACCATGCCTCCTCCTCCCTCTTGCCGGAGGAGCTCAACCTCCTGCATCACAAGGCAATGTGCTCACCAGAAGGCGGCGGGGTCGTCCATGGCGCCGGGGGCGGCCGAAGCGCACTGGGCCAGTGGAAAGGCCGGCTGCTCGGAGCCCTCCGGCCCCGACGCCCCCGCTGCGTCGTTTGCCTCCAGGTGCAGCGCGTCACCGGCATGCCGGCCGCCGCGGAGGGGCGCGGCGTGGTGGTCGGGTGGAGGAGCAAGGGCGGCGAAGGCGAGCACACGGCGCCGGCGCAGGTGTCCCGGGACGGCGCGGCCGCGTTCAACGAGACGTTCCTGCACTACTTCAGCGCGGGCGGCGCCACGCTGCGGAGATTCACCGTGTGGGCGGCGCTGGTGGCGGACACGGCGACCAGCGGGGGTGGGGGAGGGGACATCGGCGCGTTCCCCGTCGACCTCGCCGAGGCGGCCGCGGACGAGAGCAACAACCCGAGGTTCGGCGGCAAGGCGCTCAGCTTCCCGCTAGGCGGGGCGGCCGCCGGCGCGGTGCTCACCGTCAGCGTCTACTGCAGAGTGATGGAGGAGGAGGAGATGATCCATGGCGCCAACGGTACGTACCATGCACGTCACTGATGCATGCATCTGCTAAACAAAATTCTAGATGTTCTCGTCGACATCGGAGTTAATCTTCTAATGACCTAGCTAGCTCTAGCCTGACTCCATTTGAACAAGTAAACAAACCCTAGTAATCACTGTTTGATGTGACTTATTGCAGCTGCAACACTTTGCATATTAGTTATACGCTGCACGTTAATTACATGGGCCTGTATGTATACGTGACAGGCCATGCGCGGGAGAGGAAGAACAAGGGCAAGGGCTCCTACGCCTCCTGCCTGCCGGACCTGAGCTGCCTCCGGAACAGGCCAGCCGCGGCGGCGATGGCATCGTCAGGTTCTGCGCGGCGGGCGACGTCTCTCCGGTCTGACCGTGGCGGCTTCATCACGATCGAGAACTCGGTGGCTGAGATGGAGAGCGGAGCCGGTGCCGACGACGGCGCGTTCGGCCGCGTAGAGGACGACGAGGAGGAAGGCGCGGGGTTCATCACGATGGAGAAAGGCAAGATCTCGTCGGGGTCCCGGCGGGCGCTGCACCCGGACCACGAGGAGGAGGACGAGAAGCCGTGCCTGTTCATGGAGCTGTCCGGGGAGGCGGCAGGGTTCGACGTGGAGGAGGTGGAAGACGAGTTCCTGGCGATGCTGGAGGACAAGTACTGGGCGGAGCTGGCACGGAGCAAGGAGATCGAGAAGGGCCTGAGCGTGAGCCTAGACGTCGGGCTTGACCTCGGCCTGGACCTAGACTCGCTCATCAGGGACGCCGAGATGGAGCTGGGCAGGGCGGAGCAGGCATGGAAGAGCAAGGTCGGCGCCGCCATCGTCGAGGAGGAGGAGTACAAGGAGCTCGTCCGCCGGTGGAGCGCCAACGCCTCCAACTCCGGCTGCTCCTGGGGTTTCGGCTTCGGTAGCCCCATTTGATTTTGATCACTACTGCCTGGCTCACTGATACTGTTACATCGCTGATGTAGCTTGGCCCAATGGTTACAAGTATAGTACAGTATGTAAAATATAAACATCAATCATCAGGAATCGTTGATGTAACATTTGGGAGAAAAGAAACATGAACATTCCGGAATCGTTTCCTTGCTCTGTGGCTACTATGATCTCCACTTAAGCCGTTGCCTAAACTATGTACTACTCCCTCTGATTCATATTACTTGATGGTAGTATAGATGTATCTAGACACATTTTAGTTATAGATACATCCATTTTAGCATCAAGTAATAAGGATCGGAAGGAGTAATATATTATTGTACGCTTAATTAGGACCCAAGGAAAGCGAGTACCAGCAGCTCTTGGCCGGACGGTACAGCCAAATGCGACCGACCTAGTGGAATGGAAGTTATGGAATGTTCTCTAGTGGAGTACGGGGTAATAGGGAATTGTGCAGAGCAGCATGAGAATATGGGGATCGGCGAAAGGGGCAGATGGTCCCCGCAGGCCACATACTAGCAGCAACCCCTGGTTTCATGGCCCCTTACACAGTAAATTACACACAAATTGCATCATCACCCGAGTCCCCCAAGAGATGGAACTCATGGAAGCACACCACTCCGGTGAGTTTCAGTGTGGTTATTTTACACGGGGTACTGCAAAAAAAAAAAGTGGTGGGGTATGATACGGTGTGGAATTATGTCAATTATGTCACTGCCTCCTAACTAGGATTATACAGGTGTTACATCATAAATTCAAAAGGACCAAATAGTTTCCCAACAAAAAATGAAATCCAGCTTAAGTGATGACCCCTAAGCTAAGTAGCTAGCTGGCTGAAGAGACAGTTTGTGTACAGGTACATCAAAAATAAGCAATCTACCTGGCCCTGGATCTTTGAAAACCTGCAGGGCCTGCTGCCAAGAAATGGTTTTGTGTCGGGACAAGTTCATCTAAGGGCTACTTTGTGATGGTGACGTGATTTTCCAGATCCCATACCACGATCTTGCCATCCAATCCTACAACCACGAGTCCAGGATGTCACGACATGATTCAAACAAAAAACTGGAAGCACTAGGGGATGTTGGTTCGATATATCTCAAACCTGATGTGCTGAACCGCTTGACAATAGTCTCACTCCCTTTTCTCAAGGGCACGATGCACCTGGGGATATAGAGAAATGGTTAGCGTATATTAGAGATGAGAACTGCAAAATGGCAACAGTAGATGGAAGTAGGCATTCTACGTTATGCAGTTTTCATGAGCACCCCCGCGAGGCTTCGTTGGTTCAACAGTGTCACTGCTTGTCCCTTGCCTCGATTGGCCATACAGCTTTCCCAGGGCTTCAGAGAGCTGAAACATATATTAGTGAGGTATTAGCTACAGCATGCTGTCAGCTACACATAGCTCTAGCTGTCACCGCTAAGAAACAATTATTTCCTTCACACAGTCTCTGTACCATTAGCATCTGCAAGACAGTAACTAGCAACATATAATTCAAAGAAAGCGTCAGTAACCTAACCAATTACTTCCATCATTAAGAAACGGCACACAGCTATCATGTGCAGAGTACCAGTTTCATTCAATTTACTGCTGCTTGTCGAAATCTAGTGAGGTTCATGCAATGGAAAACTAACTTTACGCGACCAAACACCATGTCAGAACATCTGACACTTCTGCATGTGTAGAAACTTCTTCATTCAGGAAGCAGTTAACCCTACTCTGCAGATGCAGAGCTGAACAATCTCATGAACAAGGAATAAATAGCATCCACATTTGACAGCATACAGCGAGGCATAATAAACATAAAGCATGTACCGACATGGCAACATGAACTAATGTGGAGGACGAGGGGGTATTGGGAGAAACCTGTGAGGCTTTTGAAGCTGATGGAGTAACTTTCCTTTCATCCAAATATCTGACGAAACTCCTACAGTAGACAACCATATACATACATTTTGTTAAAAAAGTAAAGATCATGGGCTAAAGACTTGAATATAAAGCCGGAAAGTCAATAGTTACTAGCATACCATGTAATTTTAGCCATTGCCAGCAATAGAGAATTTTGCCAGCTTACGATGAGATTATATGTAGCATCATTAAGGTGCCTCAAGATTAAGTTAACATTTTACGTCATTTTTACAGGACGGAGTGACTCACTTCAAAGCACTTGCCAGAATGAAAAGAAAATGCAGATAGTTTAACAAGAGTTGATATGCACATTTTCTTACCAAAGTCCAGTGTCGTCTGCAGCAAAGATCAAAGGGTTGCAGTCAAACCCAACACCAATCGCCATTCTTTCGGACACAAAAAGAATCTGAAAGTTTGAAGAGCTTACACAATATTATGAAATTTCGAGATTAACACATGCAACTAAATACTAGCAAAAGAGAAAATGCTGACCCACATCACGGAGAGGCAGATCTCGCAGTGCCAAATTTTGAGCAGCCGGAGACGCTTCAACATCCTCGACGAAATAAATCATGGAACTGTGCCCTGACAATAACATAATACACATGAATTCAATGTCTGCATCCCACAAAATCTGAAAATATTTAGAAACTCTACATGCATATATCAAGGGACAACAGTCCAACAAGAGAGCCCAAATCCAGTTGAAGAAATGAAATGTAGAACTTGAAGAAGCCACTTGTCATCTCAACAGGGATCAAAATTATCAGGAGAAAAGCTGAACTATGGGAAGACTTAAAATAAATTCTTGCAAGTTCAACTACCACAAAAGATGGTGATAATACGTCAGTAAGAACGGAAAATAGACTGTACTGCTAAGTTCTAACATATTAGCCTCCTACAAGGACTGTACTTCTAACTCTTCCTTTTCAATGAAAAGAAACAAAAGGTCTATTGAGTTTTCTCGAGAGAAAATGGAAAACATATATTAAAATATGATGACGATGAAAACCCTTTGAAGAGTTCAAGAAACAGTTCTTAGCTTATTATGCATAGAAGAAACAGTTTTTGTTGCTGAAAAGTAATGCAAATAATGGTACTCTTAGAAATAAGAATCTAGGGGGGATGGAAAACCTGCATAAGCCAATGTTTTTCCACTTGGTGACCACCTTACTCCAAATGCCCACGTAGTTGATAGATCAAGTTGAGCAATTTGCTGTGTCCAGATAGGAGAGCATATTAAAGCACAAACAACAGTTTGAACAAGAAAGAAAACTGATCAATAACAAACATGATGGCCATCATCTTGTAAATATTCTGAACCATAACTGTCCACGGGTCTTAGCCTCCGAGAAATGAAAGATTTCAGGGCAAGGAATTCATAGATGAAAATATGTCACCATATTGGCTGGAAACTAACTTTGTGAATCAGCAAAGGAACTATAGTTCGCAATTCTTAGCTTTAGATAGGGTGGACTACTCCCTCCGTTCCATATTAGTTGTTGCTGATTTAGTGCAAAGTTGTACTAAAACAGCGACTACTAATATGGAACAGAGGGAGTACAAAGTTAATAGATGTTATATGACTTGGTTGCTATTTGTGAAGGCCATAAATACTCAATTAAAGTCTATAAGGTGAATAGAGAAATTGGCAACAATTGCAAAGGAGCATACTGTGAGATGTTCATTGCATGCCAAGAAACAGCAAACTATGAACTAATTGATCAATACGTAGTAAATACCTCGCCGAATTTCCAATCAGCAGAGGCGCTTCCTTGTGATCCCCTGATCAACAAGAGAGAGAAAAGTATGAGGCACTTAAAGCATCTGGAATGTCCTAATAGCTAGAAGAATGGCAAGGCTTTCAGCTCAAAAACTAAGAGTGACAAGGTTCACCTTGTATCGACGCCCTTGATGATAGTGGAGAATACTCTGCATTTACCATCAGTAGAAGTTGTTGCGAGATGTATCTGAAGGAACATGAAAGGAGACAAATCAATACTACAAACGATGGAACACGTATTGCGAGTATCACATATACATGGCAATATAACTTTATACAGAGATATAGAGCAACTAGAGTTCATCGAATCATCTTTATGGTTGCAATGGTCACAAATGCTAGATATTAGATACACTGTATATTAACTAGGGGTCAATAAATCAAGAAATTCATATCCCCTGTTTCCATGAAAACTTTCAATTATGTAAGATGGTGGAGGTGAGATTAAATACACATATGGGGCCCTTTTACATCTCCAATCTAAGTTGCATTACTCATATGGAGGGAGGCAAGGCGTATAAGAATTTTTTACTACTCCCAATCGATGAATAACATAACCATAATTAAAGCAAACAATAAATAATTGCCCCTTATGTTTTACGCTACCGATGATTATGCTCACATTACTTCAAAGAGAGGCATAACATTATGCTCACATTGTTTGGATGCCATGCAATACTAGTGACAGTAGATTCATGCTTCTTCCTAATAATCTTGCTGATCCACCTGTAGCACAAGACAGAATCAAAATGGTCCAACTTCAAAGAATGTGTATCGAGAAGGGAAAGTTGACTCCAATAATTGTATGGACAGAAGAAAGCAATCTTATCAACTGTAGGACACTAGGCATAACTAATGGAACAAACAATTTAACATGAAAGTGGTACAAAGCTAACAGAAGTGGCAGCAAGCAATACCAGTTGTTCTCTTGTTCATAGTAGCAAATGCATACAGACTTAGCACCACTTCCCACAGCAAACTTATTTTCTGCAAACAATAGAAAGAAATTTGAAGGGCACAGAATGTACATCTTCATATGTTTCAATTATAACCAATGAAAAAATAGCGCGCTATAACAAATAGCGTCAGCCATTAAAATCCGCGCTACTTCGGCGCTATAGCGTGCTATAGCATGCTTATAGCTAGCAAATGTACATGGATTTATTTAGAGGCACATTGCTCAAAACGCTATAGCGCCAGTATAGCAGCGATATGGCACGCTATTTAAAACCATGCTTATAATTGGTTACCAAGTAGTTAATGTGCTCCCTCAAAGAAAGCAGTTCACGTGCAGCTATGTTCTACCATGGGAGCTAAGTGATCACAACCCAATCCACAAAGAAACAAGTATCTACTTTGAGGCAGATTGTGCGAAATAAACAGGAGGAAAATATCTACTTTGAGAACCATATAACTGAGCAGCAAAAGAGTTCGTACTGTTGTGGATGTATACAAGTATAAAGGCGGGTTATTACAAGAACCTTTTGGGCTCCATTGGACACATAAAGCTGCACGATTTAGCTTGAGAATAACAAGGGTAGGTACCCAGTCTTGTCCTTCTTGTGTCCAAACATATCTGCAGTTATGAACAGAAACGAATGTATTTATATCTTTTTGGACTAAGAAACACAATATATTCAATTGAACATTAGAAATTTATTAAACCTGGACGCTTACGAGTTTCGGTCATGTGAAACTGTCACAATTTTGTTTGTAGATCTACCCCAGTCTATTCCAGACACTATTTGATCATGCTACAAGATACAACAATAAAACAAAGCAAGTTAATGTCCTGATTAAGCACTGGTAAATGAAATAATTTTATGAGAGAGAGAGAGAGGGGAGAGTGTGCAATTGCAGATGATATTTCACCTGTCAGGAGAAGAAACAGAAATGTTACCTTTGAAAGAACATGAAGTTTCTCCCACTTGTCTGCGATGAACTTGTAAATATGTACTTCAGTGTTATTTGGACAGAAGGCAATCACTGAAAGAAAGAAAGCAAAGGTTCCAGTCAAGTTAAATATACCAGATGACAAGGCACGTGCATTTAGAAATTGCAGAATGACAACACTTGTGAGATAATAGTAGTGTTTTTTCAGGGGCGAGATACTAGTAGTAGTTTCAGAAGACAACGAATGAGGTTTTGTCATTACAAGAAGATTGTATTATCTACTGTACCAGTAGTATTTTTCACGATCAATTGAAGGGACAGCATATGCGACGCAACATCTAGGCAGGGGTAGGAAGGTGTATTTCAAAACCGCAAGAGCTCGTGCTAGGTAACAGAATAACGGCATGGCAATACGCATGTCCATGCAATTGATAGAAGACAGAAATTCGTTTGGTCAACTGCCAGATTTCCTTCTAAAAAAACCCAAACCAACTCGCCCCATGAAAAATCTCTCAACACGCAGGCAGTACCTCACAACCTCAAACATGTGAAAGGGTTTCCAACATGAAAATCTAAGCACCCACCTGGGCTGGGATCGATTCATCGATCCATCATTCATGGCACCTACACTACCCCAATGTAGTATCAGTGAATGCACGCAACCCGCAACAAAGGGCATTCACCTGGCACCAACCGATAGCTAATACGAATCACGAAATGCTCAACATTCCGAATGAGGAATCGCGCAGCACGTGGAACGAAAAGGCAGCGGACCACTCTACAGGTTTTTCCTAGAAATGAACAGGTAATCGTCGAGGGGATGGACCGAAACCCTAGGAACCCGCCTGAAATTCGACGCGTGCGGGCACCGATCGGACGGATTGGGGAGCGAATCAGAGGGGCGCGAGATCTAGAGCGCGGGGGAGAAGGAGGGCGAGGGGGAGGGAGGGGGCGTTACTGGAGTGGTCGGGGCTCCATGCGTGGCAGGTGATGCACTCGGCGAACTGGTGGATCGCCTGCGCCGCCATCGGGCGCGCGCGCGCCGGAGGAGGAGAGCCCCGCGGCGTCGGCGGGGGGGACGGGGAGAGGCGCGCGGAGGTGGGAGTTGTGCGTCAATGGAGGGGGGATTGGAGGCGAAGGGAAGACGAGGCCACTATACTAGTCTAGCACTACGGTATACCGACCACCATCACTAGAGGGTGGTGCTGCTCTGCGAGTAGGATGGGCCAGCCGGTCGGTCCAGCGAGTGAATGCCGCACGCACGCACACCCGGCCACGTTCCACACAGACACACTAGGTCCCACTCGTCAGCACTGACAATTTAGTTTGCACTGAGAACATGGTGATGGCAATCTATCTAAAGGTATAATTGCTGCACCCAATAGGGCTCTCACAGCGTACCTTGCTTCTCAGCCGTCGGATCTTCCTGTCCTGGTCACTACCAAAGATTGGCATGAAAAAACACAACTAGTCATCCGAAAAAGCTACATGAGGAAAGATTCTACGATTATATAGTCATTCATGTTAGCTAATAAACTCCTTGACCGTTTCCTCCAACCGTGCTACTCTTTTATTGGTAGCCACATATTTTTTACGTTGAAAGGCCTCTAATTTGGTAAGACAATTTGGAACTATATCAACTATGAACTAACTGGCCTCCGTGGACGTTCCTCCGAACTGTGATATTGTGTTTTTGGTTTCCTCCAGCATATCAAACATGATAGCAGTAGACAGGAGCTAGAGGGTGGGGTATCATCCTCTTCTAAAAAACGGAGAGGCCCATAGAAGCATAGCTCTGCTAGGAAAAATGGGTTAGCTTGGCTAGTTTTGTTTCGTTTTTACACGGAGTCGCTTATTTATAATCAAGCGTGACTGCATGAGTTCATCAAAGATGTGTCGGGGTTGGTCATTACGGTTCGGGAGCAGAAATGGAATTCTGAACAAGTCATGCATTCAACAAATTAATATTTTAGGGCGTTTGGTAGCTTGTGCCGAATTATTGTATCATTGCGCGCGCTAGGAAGAACAACTCCCATGTACTTCAGACGGGTTACGGGCCAGCAACGGCCTGTTGTTTGGTAGCATGGGCCGTACATTTCTGCACCCGATAGGAAAGCGAAGCTTCATTGTTTAGTTGCCTGCTTTCAGCCTAACTTAGACGTACGAAAACACGAATTAGTTGTTTGGTTACACAAATTACAGTTTCCATATCCTTACCACAATTCAAATTAGGTGTGTGGGAGGCTGCCGGAGAAGCGGTTGGTAGACAAGTCTAGCATGGTGAGGCGCGTGAGCTCATGGACGTGTGTGTTCAGCTCGCCGGTGAGCTTGTTGGATGCGAGGGGGAGCTTACGTAGCCTAGCGAGGCCGAAGAGTGCGTCGCGGAGGGCTCTCACGAATGAGTTGGAGCCTCACCTCTGGCTCCGGCTCCGACGACGACAATGACAATTTGGCTGACGCCGACAACGGGTGACTGAGGTCGACCGCGGGTTCTCTGATGTAATTCATGTCGTCTTGCGGTGTGTTTTGCAGTGGACTTTGGCGCGTAGGTTAATTCTTGTCGACATGGTGGTCTGATGATGGCTGGAGTTCACAGTTAATCAGACGGCCTATGTTGCTCCGCGTCTACGCCCGTGGTCAAGTTTGCCTCTCTCCGTCGATCGGCCAGTCTACATGGCTTTCGCTACCGTTTGTGTATCTATCGCATGACTTGCTTTTTAGCATTACAAATGGTAACGTGTGAACTGATGGTAATGTGCAGATTTGAAACTGTCTCTGGAGATGAACTGAGTCGAATTATGAGCAACTCGATACCATTGCAAGGTTTTTAAACACCATATATATTAGTTGGATAGAACAGCTCGACTTTCTTTTTACCTCAGGGTACGTGCAAAGACTTGTCTCTCGGTGGCGAAACATGCACGAGATCGAGTCCACTGTGAAACACACCGGTACATTTTTGAAAAAAAATTGGGAGAAAAGATTTACCATTTTTATTGAATAAGAAAAAGGTTTTAGAGGTGTTATAACCAACATGGTCTTGTCAAACACCATCGCATAGGTTGAGCCGCGGGCAATTTTTCCTTTCATATCTCCCAAGAAATGAGTAGATCCAAAGAGGCCCTTCCACAGTTGGTACTTCAATGAATCAAATTAGCTACCAATCTTTCACCGTGGGAATAGCATGCGAAACCAAAGGCGGGAAGTTATGAAGCCCTAGCCAGTCCTTCACACTTGACCAGATTCTTGCCCTAGAGGACGAGTTCTTTGTGCATGTCATCGCCACGTGCCGGTAGCGCCGAGGAGGCCACCCATGATGGACCGAACATGCAAGAGCGGGCCAGTGAGCCTCGTCGAAGACGGTCCTGGCTGCGAGCATGAAGGCTGAACTTGTTCAAGCACTTCACAATCAACTTCATGCGTAGGTTGTTGCAGAAGAACTTCAATTCAATTTTTTCCATATTGAAGATGGATTGTGTCAAAACACTGGAGCTTGGGAAGCTGTACAAGATATAGATTGTGCTACTGTTGTATTGGTAGCCAAGTCTCTTACGATAAGAGGCATCTAGTTTGATAAGACAATTTGGGACCATGTCGGCTATGAACTAACTGACATCAAGAACGTTCCTCCCATTGTGATATTGTGTTTTCGGTTTCCTCTAACATCTCAAACATGATAGAAATAACCAGGAGCTAGAGGCTGGTGTATCTAGCCCCTAGGTGTATCCTCCTCTACTAAGAAAACGGAGAGGCCCATAGACGCATAGCTTTGCTAGAAAAAATGGGTTAGCTTGGATAGTTCTGTTTCGTTCTTACACTGAGTTGCTTATTTATAATCAAGCGTGAAGCGTGACTGCGTGAGTTCATCAAAGATGTGTTGGGGTTGGTCTTTATGGTTCAGGTGCAGAAATGGAATTCTGAAGGAGTCATGCATTCAGCAAATTATTGTTGCGGGGTCCATCACGACATTTGGGAGCGCAGTGAAATGTGGATTGGTCTTTCTATCAGTCATGCAACTAATGAAGTTTCATGTAAAAATTATGCAACCAGCAACTAAACGCATGATACTTCCATGCACTACAAGTCAAAGGATGGTAACACGTGTGGATGAGACCTTGTGACCCACACGCCAGCTAAGGTTAAATGTTGGATTTGAGTATGGTTGAAATCTAGGAGTTTTAAATATTATTGTCACTACAGGAATGGCTCGAAACGCCGACGGCCTACTCATACACCGACAGCCAAAAGTTGGGGTCGACGTATTGGCCGCCAGGCCAGCCCGGAAGGGCCGTCGGCGTAGCGATTCCCTCGGCATAGGAACGCTACGCCGACGGCTGCCCTCGACGCATAGTGGGCCGTCGGCGTATGCATGTGCATACAGCCCACCAAAGTTAGGTCGTGACGGCGCTTTCACGGCGTCAAAGCTACGCCGACGGCTATCCTCGGCATAGCCTTCTTCCCGTTTTGTTAATGTACGCCGACGGCCACCCTCGGCGTAGAGGTTGAACTTTTTTTCCCTCCACACACTCCCGGTGGATCGCCTTTTTAAGTTTCAACTGAATGGCAGAAACTGATAAAAAATTCAGAAAATTAAATTCTTCAAGATGTACATGTGTTATGTCATCTAGTTACAAGAGAATTTAACAAAAATAAATTTCGATATTTTTTTGTAAAATTGCATCATGTATCGGTAAAACGACTTTTCTGGTTGTATACGAAGTCGGAAAAAATGTATAATATATCAAAATGATCGTGGAAAAAAGTTACATCGTTGTTAGTCTCAGCTCTCAATTTGAGGCACTCTAGGCCTAGCTCTCCGCCCTCAACACCGTTGCAACATCCTTGAGCGGACTTCTACACCATGCAAGAGAAAAATCCTAGGCCGATGATTACTCTACCTAGGCCAACGTTGTTGCCCGGTGCAGCGACACCAACCACAATGGTGTCCTGTCCTTCAACAACATAAACAATAGCGGCAACTCCGATGCTCGTCCAAATAGTGGGCAGCAAGGTGGTGGCGGTGGCGGTCAATAGGGCAACTATGGCAACTACAATGGAGAGAGTGGAAACGGTGGTGGAAGTGGATAAGGCGGTGGTGGTGGCGGCAGCGGAGGCAACCGTAACTCCTATTTTTTGCCCATGTTGTAAAATCTACAAGTTTTGGGGTCATGAGTCCCTAAACCGCAAGAAACGATTCAACCAGGTGTACGAGTCGACGATCATCCCTTCGACAGCTCACCGCCTCTCATCAAAATGAGCACGGTACATGGACACCGGTGCAACCGACCATCTCACCAACAACATGGATCGGCTGAGCGTCCAAAATAAAGAGCCCTATTATGGGAAGCGCCAAGTTCAAGTTTCTAACGGTGCAGGTTTGCCTATTACGCATGTTGGTCATTCTCCTTTAGTTGGTTCATTGAAAGTTGTTGATTTAAAAATTGTGCATGGCATTAGCAAAAAAATGTTTTCCATTTACCATCTTGTCTTCGATATCTTTATCAAGTTTTATAAATATTTTTTCTTTGTGAAGCACAAGGTCACGGGGGGAAATCATTCTTCGTACTAGGATTTGTGGTGGTCTTTATCCACTCTTCCTTTCGGTCGAGCCACTCCTCATGAGTGACATGCATCTTCTAGGGTCAAGCTTTCACGCCATCAATAGCATCAGTGTCCTTGTCATCCTTCGACTAATGTAGTTCATTATTGCCAAGTCCAATAATCTTTCATGTTCTCCAAACATTGATTCATCCATGTCTGGTGTGTGTCAACGTGCTAAAGAGCCACCAATTAACATATAATTATTCCTCACTTGTTTCTCATGCACCTCTTGAGCTTATTCTACCGATGTTTGAGGATCTGCCTTACCTTTCCAGGCTGTTTTAAGTATTATTTTATTGATGACTGTTGTCGTTTGTTGGATCTATTTGCGTAAACATAAATATGGCATCGAGGGCATCTTCTACATGTTTTTGAATCATGTACATCATTTTAAACAAAAATTGATGCAACAAAGTCTGACTGGCGGGTGAATATCACCGTCTTCATGCTTATTTCCAGACACGGGATCTCACATCGTGTTTCGTGCCCACATACGTTTCAACAAAATTGTATTGAGTAATGCAGGCATCCACTTCCAATTTGTGTCTGGGACGTAACCCTTCTTACCGCTTCATATCTCATAAATAGAATGCCCTCACGAGTGCTCAAAAACACCACCCGCATCTCTCGGCTTCTCAATATGTCTCCTCAGCAATCCTTTTTGCTCACCTTTGGGTGTGTGTTTGGTGAGTCTTCGTTACCTCCACATGAACCAAGTGTTCAAAATGCTAACGTGTGTAACTATGACATTTCACTACAAGATGACGGAGGCAGAGATGTGCAGTGCGAAGAGGATGACATCGCTCGCAGGCTAAGGCTCAGTTCTTTTGGCAGCTTCTCCGAAAAGCTGCCCTTCCCCCAGCTTCCTGGGGAAGCCGTCCCCAAAATTTAGAAAGGTTTCTGAAATGGTCTAGCCTAGACTAATCCGGAAGCCTCTCTAAATTTTTGATGTGGCTTCTCCAGGAAGCTGGGGGATGGCAGCTTCTCGGAGAAGCCGCCAAAAGAACTGAGCCTAAGCAATCAAGATGATGAAGCGAAGCTTTGTAGATAACACTCGTTCTGTGCTTGACTTCCGAGCTTGTGTAGTAAGGCCATGCAACCAAATCCGAAAACATGTTTGCCATAATGACCCGACAGTAGTAGTACGGAGTATTACAATACATGACAAGGAAAGGATCACAATCCGATCCTTTCGAGAAAAATACAAAAAACCACCACAATTATGATTAGGATTTCAAAATATTATCACCTTAGGTAGGGTTTAAAAAAACTACCACTTCAGCGCTAAGGGCATGTACATTGGTTTAGACGAATGCTGTCTGTAATACTGCTCCATGTCATCTATAGTCAATGATACAGACAGTGTATACAATAGTCTGTCTGTAAGTTATCTATTTTTAATCATAGCTATATGTGAGTATAAGTTATAGACACCCTTCATACAATAGCAAAAATGGTGTCTTTAAGCTGTCTGTAAGAAGCATACAGACTGTCTGTAAGACAGCCTCCTTCTCTCTCCTCATTCTCTTTCCTCCACATCACCAAAATCACCTATAATTACCTCTTACAGACTGCTGAGTCATCACCATTGTACATGCCCTAATACGTAACAGAAAACTCTAATACAACTGACACTCTCATCTAACCGCAAAAATGACATGTGAAACCCAGTGTCAGGCCAACGTGGCAAGCTTATAAAAGTAAAGGGAGGCGCACGCTAGACTGGTTCTAGTATCGTGGTGTACTGTAAATTTTGATGGGACCCACTTGTGAGACGAGATCTAATATTCTCCTCTCTCCCTCAAAAACAACCAGGTAGTAAATTTTGGAGAGACCACTAAGAGTATCTCCAGCCGCGTTTTCCAAAGTGTCGCCCAAATAGCGCTGAATTGAGCATTTGGGGGACACTTTTTCTTCATGCCGCATTTGGGAGCCGTCGATGTCTAGTCGCATCCCCCAAACCGAAATTTAGATTTTTAAATTTTAATCAAAATAGTTGAATTCATTCAAACTTGCTATATATTACATGGACTTGAACGAAATTCAATGAAATTTAAACCTAAACCCTAATCTAATAGTACTTGCGGCGCCCAAAGGGGTCGTAGTACTCGTGAAAGTTGTACATGTTATCGTCGATAACGTCCTTCTTGTCGCGCTTGTCGGTCTTGTCGGCGGGCTCGTCCTTTACCACACCACTGGACCCAGCTTCACCGTCGTTGGTGAGGCCGACGAGTGGCATCCCAGCGGGGCGGATGGACATGGAGATTGTCGCGTCGATGTCGACCCTCCAGGCGTCCTTGCCGTTCAAGGACGCCATGAATGCCGCGCATTCGAATCGCATGCGGCATCGCGTACTCGGGCTCCTCCTTCACCTCGAGATTCGGCATGCTATACGCATGGTGCGATGCGAGGAAGGCACCGACCGCGCCGGCCCCAAAGAAGAAGTACTCGTCCTCCTCGGCTCCCAGGGCGCTTAAGCCCGAGGAGATGGTGGCGGAGAAGGTGGCCTCTCTAACCTTGGGGCGTTGTTGTGGATGTCGTCAACGACGGCCGAGAGGGTGCACCCGCGAACGCCCCAGAAAAGGATGCGCCCCTCCTTGTTCCACGTGTTCCTCCGGCCGACGAGGTTTTAGACTTCCGTGTCAATGACGTGTCGGGTCCGCCACTTCCCACCTCGCTTCTCACTCTGTCGGGCGCGCCCGGAGCGTCCCATGTGGAGCGGGGACGGGCTCGAGGCGCCGGACACCGTATTGGGTCGTGCCGGGCGGAAGGAGCCTTTGGGATGCGCGACTGGGGACGAAATAGTCCAACACTTCTCAAAACCTTTGGAAAACGCTTTGGAAGACACCACTGAAGATGCTCTAATATTACCAATCTACATGGATATCAATTAGTTGAGATTTCAAACGAAAAGTGATGTAGCAAGCTGGAGCCGACAGCCGAGCCCGAGCTATCAAGGAACCGAGCCAGTCATGCCTTGGGTTAACCAGCCGAGCCTGGTTTATGTGTATGCCAGAACTTATCTAATTTTGCAAGAGAAATCCCACATAATACCAAGTTTGGTGTCATTTTTGCACAGAACACATAAATCAAATATCTTTTGCAGTTGACCCAGTTCTTTGTCTAACCAATGGCAGCAAGCCCAAAACAGGGGATTTTTAGCCTTAAAAGTGTATTTGACATGTGGGCCTAATTTTTTATATGGTATACCATAGTTATACCAAATAGATGATTTAGGACTTAAAATAACTCCAACCTACAAAATTAAATAACAAATTACACACACCCACAGCTCCAAATTTTAACAAATACTCCATGCAAATGTAGTAGTAACATGAGGATAGAGAGCCATGGCAAAAGATGCAGGTCAAATATAAAAAGACTGGCAAATAATAGACTGGAATTCATGTGCGTCCTTAATTTTTTTGTTTCCAATATGTACGATTTGTTTCATCCTATTGTGCAACGATATAAAAATTCTTGTAACTAGCAACATCACATCACAAAATCAAGAAATCCACTAAACTTATATGCAAATCAGAACCCAGAAGCAGGGGGGCAACCTAGGGTTCTTTAGCTATCAAAAGTGTAAAGAAATTGTGAATTAAACTAGACGAGGTCGCCGGATTCCGTGCTCCGCATTCGGACGGGGAAGCGAACGAGAGGGGGGGGGGGGGCAGAATTCATGGACCTCTACGCTGGCGCCGGCGCCCCTGTCGATCCGCTGAGCTCCCGCCCGCTCTAGTGGAGAAGGCGTTCTGGGTCATTTGGCTGTCAATTAAGTAGCGATACGGTGTATTCCTAAAAAAAAGTAGGAACACGGTACATAGTTACATCCCACATGTCAGACACTAGTTATGTCCTTAAATGAAGAATTTGAGGTAGCTGCAACAAATTAGACAAAAAAAACGGTGTCGGCTGCAAAAGGAACTTGATTCCTTGCATAGCCCAAACTCTTGATAAAAAGTGGGGCCTTGGTGGTGTTATGTGCAATTTTCTCAATTTTTGCAAAAAAAAAAGTGGGGACTGGTGAGCCTTTCATGAAAGAAAAAAAAAAAAGACAAGTAGACAAGTGGTAGTACTAGTAGAATATCATTGGTGGTGAGAGGGGCAAGTGCTGAAGACTCCATTCCAAGAATGGCATTGATGTTGGAGGCACGAAAGAGCAATTGTCGGGTGCCGACTTCCTTCTTGTAGCTAAATATCGCTTTCTATTAATAGGAAAAGGAGAGGGGGCTCTCTTTGCTAAAAAAAGTGGGTTACCGACTGCCGTTGGAGATATTTGTCACTAGCGGTTTGGAGCTTTGGAAGGTGCGGCTTCTGATCAAACCGCATCGCTACCAGGACCGGCCGGCCGAGTGGATCGAGATCGGCCAGACCGCCTCTCCTCCGAGCAGCACCGGAGGAGGGAATCATGAGCGAGGGCACGCTGGACATGGTGAGGCGGCTGCGCGTCCCCGACAGCGGCAGCAGCAGCATAGGCATCGTCGCCGACGACTGGAACAGCGGCGGGCGCTGCATGGGCGCCCGGATCCGCGGCGTCAACGTGGGGTTCCTGGACGAGCAGGTGCTGGTGCTGGTATTCCGCGCGCTCGACTGGGACCCGCAGACGCTCTCCTCCGTGGCGCGCGCCAGCCGCCGCCTCCGCGCCGTCGCGGAGCGCGTGCTCTGGCGCGACCTGTGCGTCTCGCGGGCGCCGCTGATGGTGGCGGCGCTCACCACCAAGGGGCGCGTCGGCGGCGGATGGCCGGCGCTGGCGAAGCTGCTCCTCTTCTGCTGCGGCACCGCGGCGGGGGCCGTCGTGCCGGTGCCGGTGCCGGTGCTGGGCCACTTCGCCCCCGTGTCCCGGTTCTCGAAGACGTCCGGGCGGAGCTTCCTGCCGCGGCGCTGCGGCAAGGACGTCCTGTACGTGTCGGACCCGTGCGAGCACGCCGCACCCGGCGACGACGGCGAAGACGACGTGGGAGCGTACCGGGGCGTGTTCCGCGGGTTCGTGGGGTCCCGCACGCGCGCCCGCCTGGTGGACGGCCGCACCCCGCTGGAGCCAAGAGTGCGGTGCCCATACTGCGGCGCGAGCGTCTGGAGCGTGGCCGCGCCGCGCGGCGCGCGCCGCCGCCTCGGCGCGCACGAGAGGCGGCTCCAGTACTTCGTCTGCGTCAGCGGCCACCTCCACGGCAGCTGCCGGCTCGCGCGCCTCACCTCCAGCGACGGCGGCGCCGTTGGCTCCGGCTCCGACGACGACGACGATGACGGGTTCACTGACGCCGACAGCGGACGACTGAGGACGACCGGGCGCATGGCGCTGTAAAGCAAAGAACCACTTGATGAAAGTAGCTATACGGAGCGTTTCGTTTCGTTGGCTTAATTCCTGTCGTCTTGCGGTGTGTTTCGCAGTGGACTTTTGCACCTAGGTTAATTCTTGTCGACACGACGATCATGGCTCGAGTTCACAGTTATCAGACGCCCTATGTTGCTCCGCGTCTACGCCCGTGGTCAAGTTTGCCTCTCTCCGTCGGTCAGTCTACATCGCCGTCGCTACCGTGTGTGTATCTATCGCATGACTTTCAGCAATATTACTTTTTACCCTTACAAATGGTAATGTGTGAACTGATGGTAATGTGCAGATTTGAAGCTGTCTCTGGAGTTGAACTGAGTCGAGTTATGACTTATGAGCAAGTCGATACCATGGCAAGGTTTTTAAACACCATTTATATTAGTTGGATAGAACAGCTCGACTTTCTATTTTAGCTCGAGGGGTACATGCAAAGACCTGTCTCTCCGCAGCGAAACATGCACGAGATCGAGTCCACTGTGAAACAAACTGGTATATTTTTAAAAAAAAATGAGGGAAAAGACTTACCATTTTTATTGAACAAGAAAAAGGTTTTAGAGGTGTTATAAACCAACATGGTCTTGTCAAACACCATCGCATAGGCGGAATATTGGTTTGAACAGAGCCCTTAATGTGAATCCCCTCTCTGGCTATCGAACGCTCGAGCAATCACTTTCCGTGGCGCGGAAGCGCTCGCGCAGCGAGTCAATTCCTTTTTTATCACCTAGTATTTAATTGCGTTCACATGTGTTCACACTAACATCTTGTATTACTACTTTGCAAGTTGCATGCAAAGAAAGAAGTGTTCACACCGCATGCATGCACATGCACGGATCATCTCATGGATTTGCATTTAATGAGCCAACTTTTCAAAGATGCTTTCGTAAGTTGTTGCATGCATACACATAGCATCTCACTCTTTTTCTTCAGCACGAGGCAGACTCTCAATTCTCTTTTTGCAATTCTCTTTTGGTTTTTTTCGTACGGTAATTCATGTTTAAGGGGGTCCTTTTGCAATTCCATTTTTCGGGCCAGTGGTTTTTAAGGGGGAAAATAACGGGTGGGAAGATCCACTTGCAACTCAAATGAACTACCACTTGCTACTCAAATTAAGTATTGTTTTAAGTTCTAAGCTAACAAAAGTTGCTAAAGTATTCTAAATGAAATTTACTTTTTTAGGGTTGCTAGGTATTTATATTTATCGTTGATAAATAACGGGGCACCGGGTTGATAACTTGTAAACAAAAAAAGAGTCGCTACATATTTTAAATTAAATTAAATTTTTAGGGTTGATATTTATTTATATTTACCATTGATAAATAGCGGGTCACCGGGTTGATAGCTTGTAAACTAAAATAGAGTCGCTAAAATATTCTAAATGAAATACTTTTTAGCGTTATTGTTTATTTATATTTACAGTTGATAAATAACGAGGCACAAGGTTGATAGCTTGTAAAATAAAAAAATGTTCGCTAAAATATTTCTAAATTAAATACTTTTTAGGGTTGGTAGTTATTTATAATTACCATTGATAAATAACGGGGCTCCGGGTTGATAACTTGTAAACTAAAAAGAGTCGCCAAAATATTCAAAATGAATTTAGATTTTTAGGGTTGGTAGTTATTTATATTTACTGTTGATAAATATCACGACACCGGGTTGATAGCTTCTAAACTAAAAATAATTCGCTAAAATGTTTAAAATAAAATTAACTTTGGGGTTGATAATTTTATACATTTACCGTTGATCACTCAAGTACGGAGGGGTTGATTATTCAAAACAGAGAGGGTTGATAACTTTTAGTCCGAAAAAAAGTTGCTCGAAACATATCAACATGGGTGCTAGTTTTGAAGATCTCGTCGAGACGGATTTATTGGTGAAAGCGAATCATAATTTGGAGTTGTCGTTTGAAAGTTAAAACGTTTTGAATTTTTTAATTTGGAAAAGATTCCGCTGACATCAGCAGATTCGTCTATTTGTGCATGCATGCAGAACTTTTTCTCAATACCCTGCACCAGGTTGATAATTTTATACATTTACCGTTGATCACTCAAATACGGAAGGGTTGATTATTCAAATAGAGAGGCTTGATAACTTTTAGCCAGAAAAAAAGTTTCTCGAAACATATCAACATGGTTGCTAGTTTTGAAGATCTCGTCGAAACGGATTTATTGGTGAAAACGAATCTTAATTTAGAGTTGTCGTTTGAAAGTTAAAATGTTTTGAATTTTCAAATTTGGAAAAGATTCCGCTGACATCAGCAGATTCATCTTTTTGTGCATGCATGCAGAACTTTCCCTCAATACCCTGCACCAGGTTGATAATTTTATACATTTATCGTTGATCACTCAAGTACGGAGGGGTTGATTATTTAAATAGAGAGGCTTGATAACTTTTAGCCAGAAAAAAAGTTTGTCGAAACATATTAACATGGGTGCTAGTTTTGAAGATTTCGTCGAGACGGATTTATTGGTGAAAGCGGATCTTAATTTGGAGTTATCGTTTGAAAGTTAAAACGTTTTGAATTTTGAAATTTGGAAAAGATTCCGCTGACATCAGCAGATTCGTCTATTTGTGCATGCATGCAGAACTTTCCCTCAATAGCCTGCACCGGGTTGATAATTTTATACATTTGCCGTTGATCACTCAAGTACGGAGGGGTTGATTATTCAAATAGAGAGGGTTGATAACTTTTAGCTCAAAAAAAAGTCGTCGAAACATATTAACATGGGTGCTAGTTTTGAAGATCTCGTCGAGACAGATTTATTGGTGAAAGCGGATCTTAATTTGGAGTTGTCGTTTGAAAGTTAAAACGTTTTAAACTTTCAAATTTGTTCCTTTTTACATGCATGCAAATGTACGGCAACGTTTACTCCTAATCATGTCCGAAACCGATCGCTCGCTAATCTCCTAGCGATCGAGCGCCAGCTAGGGCAGCCCCCCTTAATGTCATTGCCCACAACTGTGCTCAACAGGCAAAAACTCTGGCTAGAGTCTCGCCTTTATGTTCTTGCAATAACCCAGCTCATAGATCTTCTGCTTGCCCTGTATCTGTAGCAATCAATAGATTACTACCATCAAGAAGAATGTTTGTATCTGTACGATGTCTATAAGTAATGCAATTAGGATGCTCAGCACCCTACCCTTGTTCAAAAAAAAAAGCCGCGGGCATTCTCCTTTCAAAAGAAATGAGTATATA
This sequence comes from Lolium rigidum, assembly GCF_022539505.1. Lineage (NCBI taxonomy): Eukaryota > Viridiplantae > Streptophyta > Magnoliopsida > Poales > Poaceae > Lolium > Lolium rigidum. The sequence continues at coordinate 279,388,025 of NC_061509.1, forward strand.
CAAAAAGGCAAGCGCTTTGCACGATTAGTAATTCAATGATTCAAATTTACATACCGATCATTCACCGTGGGAATAGCATGCCAATCCGAAGGCGACAAGTCATGAAGCCCCAGCAAATCCTTCACACTTGACCAAATTCTTGGCACGGAGGATGAGTTCTTTGTGTCCGTCATCACTGTGTGCCGGTACCGCCGAGGAGGCCACGGTGATGGACCGAGCATGCAAGAGCGGACCAAGGACGGTCCCGACGGCGAGCAGAAGGCAGAATTTGTTCAAGCGCTTCGTAATCAACCACATGCACATGTTGCTGCAGAAGAACTTCAATTCGAGATTTTTCCATACTGAAAATGGATCGTATCAAAACACTGGAGCTTGGGAAGCTGTACAAGATATAGACTGTGCTGCTATTTTATTGGTAGCCAAGTCTCTTACGATGAGAGGCATCTAGTTTGGTAAGACAATTTGGGACCATGACAACTATGAAACTAACTTACCTCCGCAGACTTTCCACCGATTGTGATATTGTGTATTCGGTTTCCTCCAACATCTCAAACATGATAGCAATAGACATGAGGTAGAGGCTGGGGTGTCATAGTCTTCTAAAAAAACGGAGAGCCCCATAGAAGCATCACTTTTTGCTAGTATAAAAAATGAGTTAGCTTGGCTAGTTTTGTTTCGTTCTTTCACGTAGTTACTTATTCATAATCAAGTATAACCGCGTGAGTTCATCACAAATGTGTTGGTGTTGGTCATTATAGTTCGGGAGCAGAAATGGAATTCCTCCTTGAAATAGGCTTTCGTCCCGCTATATTAATATAGCAACGAACTGATACAAGGTAGAGATCACCGCTGGGGCAAACAGCACACCAAAGCGCAAAATTTCATACTACGTTTTCGAGTTTATCAACATGGCGATTGAGCGAGGCGGAGATTACAAAAAAATCGAGTACGTAAAAAAAATTTCACAATTCTTTTTATGATGAGATGCTATACACACAACTCATATATTCATATTTGATCCTATTTTATAGACCTAAAGCAGGTGGGGGAACGTCCTACCAAAGGCACGCCTACGAAAATTTCAAGATAAATTGTCAGAATGTTTGCTTACGGAGGTCATATCTGAAACCGGAGTATACTATTACCCCTATGCCCCTTGTAATTATTGATATCCATGTAATAAAATAGATGCATCAACATGTATGATCTTCGAGCTCTCATGGCTACCGATTGTATGTATATATGTGTGATCGTAAGAGAAAATATGTTATATATATTTATTAACGTGTGCAGTATGTAGTAGTCTGCATCAACCTGTATAATATATATGTATTAGCGTATAATATGTATAAATTAAAAATAATTGAATGAAAATGGAAAATACAAAATACAGTGGAAGAACCCTAAACCTTGGCGTGAACTTTAGTTCCGATTGGTGTTACTAATTGGGATTAAAGGTCCCCCAGCCCGAGCGTTTCGCAGTGTGGATGGCCTTTAGTTCCGGTTTGTGACCCAACCGGAACTAAAGGTGGGAGCTTTAGTCCCGTTTTGGTAGTCTCGGTTGGTCAACCGGGCTAAAGGCCCTCCAGAACCGAGACAATAGGCCCGTTTTCTACTAGTGATTTGCCAATTTTGTTGAATAAAAAGAAGGTTTTAGAGGTCTTACAAAAAAACAAGGTCTTGTCAAACACCATCACATACGTGGAATATTAGTTTCGTAGGCATTTCCTCCTTTCATATCTCCCAAGAAATGAGTATAGCCAAAGAGGCGAGCGCTTCCTCCATTGGTACTTTGATGAATCAAATTTACCCCCAATCTTTCACCGTGGGAATAGCATGCCAATCCGAAGTCGAGAAGTCATGAAACCCTATCCAATCCTTCACACTTGACAAAATTCTTGCCACGGAGGACGAGTTCTTTGTGTCCATCATCGCCATGTGCTGGTACCGCCGAGGATGCCACGATGATTGACCGAACATGCAAGAGCGGACCAGTGAGCCTCGTCGAAGGATGGTCCTGACGGTGAGCGGAAGGCGGAATTTGTTCAAGCTCTTCATAATCAACCACATGCACAGGTTGCTGCAGATAAACTTCAGTTCGAGATTTTTCCATACTGAAAATGGATCGTACCAAAACACTGGAGCTTGGGAAGATATAGACTGTGCTACTGTTTTATTGGTAGCCAAGTCTCTCTTACGATGAGAGGCATCTAGTTTGGTAAGACAATTTGGGACCATGACAACTATGAACTAACTGACAACCGCAAAACGTTCCTCCCATTGTGATATTGTGTTTTCGGTTTCCTCCAACATCTCAAACATGATACTGTATAGCTATAGACAGGAGCTGGAGGCTGGGGTGTCACCGCTTCTAAAACACGAGGCCCATAAGGAAGAGCTTTGCTAGAAAAATTAGTTAGCTTGGCTAGTTTTGTTTCATTCTTACACGGAGTTGCTTATTTATAATCAACTGTGACCGCGTGAGTTCATGACAAATGTGCTGGGTTTGGTCATTACGGTTCGGGAGAAGAAGTGGAATTCTGAACGAGTCATGCATTCAGCAAATCGAAGTTTTGGGGTCCATCATTTGGGCGCGCACTGAAATGTCGATTGGTCTTTCTATTAGTCACGCAACTAACGAAGCTTCATGTAAAAATTATGCAACCAGCAACTAAACGCATGATACACTCTAGTTCTTACTTATGCACTACAAGTTAAAGGATGATATTGCGTGCGGATGAGACCTGTGACCCACACGCTAGTGTGAGCATAGAGGATATGTGCAAATAGATGAGAAAATAAAAATAGGGGCTGATAAATGAAGGATGTTGCTAGAGCTAGAGGTATTATTTCGGAGCGGCGAAAATAGGGGCAGCCCCATTTTGACTTTAGGGCTCTATTTTCAGAGCAATTATTTAAATACTCTAAACAAGGTACAAGAACATCAAAGCTATACATTTTTTTTGTTTCAAAAAATGTTATAGCATGCAGGCCATTTTATTCTTGGTAGATTGGTGGCTCAAGCTGGTCCTGGAGAGAACTAGGGAGGAGTCTCCATTATCATGTTGGTCGATGTGGGAAGAAAGGAACTGATAGCATGGTGCTCCAGAGAGAGAACCATCACCACCTTGGTGTGTGTTCATTGAACTGATCCATCGCCTACCAATCAACATTATTGTTACATTATTGTTTTCCCCAGCTGATCTTTTTTCGATAAAAGAAATATATTAATATCAAAAAATACCAATTACAGCCAACTTCCGCAACAACGCAATAACGCGAGGGGGAGGGAGGGGCGTTACTGGAGTGGTCGGGGCTCCATGCGTGGCATGTACGGAGAGACGTGTAGTTTGATAAGACAATTCGAGAGCGTGTGAACTATGAACTAACTAGCCTCGATCGGACGAGCTTCTTCGATTTGCGCTATCGTGTTTTCTGTTTCCTCCAACATCTCAAAAACGATAACAAATAGACAAACATGACAGGAGAGGCTGGTGTATCCTGTCATTTTTGAAGGGATAGAAATAAATGCTTTTGAAGGGATAGCTTGGCTAATTTTGCTTCATTCTTACATTTTTTCGATAAAGGATGTTTTATTACTTGTGATAAGCAATTACATCCAGCCTCTGCATAACCAGGATGCACACAGCTGTTCAAGTTTCTGGATCCAACAGTAAATGATAAAGGCGAAATACATATCGAGACGATGAATTATATAACGCCTAAGGAGAGGGTGGAGCTTCAATCCGTAGACTATGCTGCCACCCATGTAGGGAAAAAGTATCCCTCGCCGTAGCCTCCAACCGTGTACAGACCTTCGTAAATAGGTCTCGGTTCTCCACCCGCTGAAGAGGTAACCATGAACGGAGAATACCAGATGACCTGCAACAAAGAACAATTTTTATCGTTAAGTTTGATAGGGTTGGTCACTGTTGTGAGCAGAACTGGAATCCTGACGAGTCATGCATTCAGCGAAGTGAAGCTTTGGCATCACGATATTTGTGCGTGCAGAAAATGTGGATTGGTTTTGAGAAAGCTCTTTGTGTGTGTGTGGAGGCCGAGCTTAGTTGTCTGTGATCAAGCTATCTCTATCTTAATGGAAAAAAAAATACACCAGCCTCGCACGTGTTATAAAAGAGAAGATATGTCGTTTGTACCATAATTTGTCATATCGGTGTTCAGAATATTTGAATTTGAACTCCAAATATTGGGTTTGATTGCCTTGGATTTGAGTATGGTTATGTTGGATGAACTAATTGTTCGGCAATCTACTACCTAGTCCGGTACTTGCAGACCTCATTAGAAGAGTCTACGATTGTGTTAATAAGCAAACCAAACAGCACAAACAAGTCGAATCAGTCCTTAAACAAGATGGCAATCACAGAACTTGAACTGTTCCAATCGTAGTCGGACGAATGCGTCCAATAAGCATTTGTGTTGGATTACTTTCAGAAAAAAAATGCTTTATAGCCTTACAAATGGTAGAGATGAAGTGATAAAGTGTAGATTTGAAACTGTTTCAAGGGGGTGAACTGAATTGAGTTATGAGCACCCATATAAAAATTTGGTGTGTACGATATAACTCTATCAAGAACCTGCAAGCAGGCCTCACATCTCCTGGCGCAATTCTAGCAGAATCTGCTACCTCAACGCTTGTTTGAACCGGTCCCAGAATCTCCGATCTCAACTGCATCAGCAATCTGCCCAGGTAGTTCAGACCTTCACCCTCGCGCCCACCGCCCGAGAATAAATCGTGGGCCGAGGACTCGACGAGAACAGAGCCAGCAGCATCTCGGTCAGGTGGGGGTAACTTGAAAACTTGCATTTTAGCAGTATGTACATCACGTCGATTTTCATGGACTCCCAATCTGCCGTACCTAATGAGGAAATAAAGAGTTAAATAGAGAGAAACAAAATTGGTTTGAAGAACAAACCCAGAGTATGCAGCAAATGGTCAATGTGACATGCAAGAGAAGGAGCCAAGACCAAAAAAAAAACTGTGGTAATTGTGTCAGGATCTCGGTTGATCCATGACTGCGCTCGATCGATGAGGAGGAAGAAGGGGAGCACGCGGGCTCAGGTCTACTTCTACTTGCTAAGGAAGAAAACAACAGTAGATAAAATAGGGTTTTGATTATGCTTGATCCACCCATCCACCCCACTCACACCTTTATATCCAAGGCATGAGCTCAAGCGTTTTACGGTTATACCCTTACAAGCCATAGGGTTACAGATTTTAAAGCTAGGACAAAAAGGTAAACAGCAGCGGAGCTACTCTCGCCGTAGGATCTTCATTTTGAATCTGGGCTTCATCTCGACCGTTGATTCTTGTCGCTGAAACTGAACAGTTCATCGAAGAACTTGGTGTCCGTCGGTAAGGATCCCGACACCCCCCCCCCTAAGACAAGGCTTCAGGGCTTGAATCCTGGGAATGTGGCTTGGATGAAAGCTGCATCTTCCCAGGTGGCTTCGTCTTCTGATAGGTTCTCCCAAAGTATGAGCCATTGAGGAACTGCAGTGTCGTAGCTGCCCGCGCTGCGTGGGACTTGTCGCCGGTCAAGGATAGCTTGAGGAGCAACCTTGACTTTGCCTGAAGCAGTAACAGAGGGCAATTTGGGGTTGGGAATAGCAGACTTACCGAGGTGTTTCTTGAGCTGGTTTACATGGAAAACGTCGTGCATTTGACTGCCAGGAGGAAGGAGGAGCTTGTAAGCCACCTGACCAATCTTGTCTTGAACACGGAAGGGACCATACCATTTGGATGTCAGTTTGAGAGCATTGCGCAATCCCAGAGCTGTTTCGCGGTACGGTTGCATTTTGAGGTAGACCATATCACCCACTTGGAAGGATCGTTGTGTGCGTTTCATGTCAGCATATTTCTTCATCCTGTTCTGAGCACGCAGAAGATTATCCTGCAAGGTTTTCAGCATATGGTCCTTTTCTTGGACAGTGACTTGTGTTGCTTCGGAGACATTGCAATTTGCAAGGAAGGGCAATACTGTGGAGCAAGGGAGGAGCATACTCATATAGCGCTTGGAATGGGGACATTTTGATTGCTGTGTGGTAGGAGCAATTGTACCACCATTCTGCTGCTGGGAGCCATTGGCACCATTTCTTGGGTTCCTAGAAGGCCATGCAACGGAGGTACTGTTCGAGGAGGCAGTGATTGACTCGTTCGGTTTGGCCGTCAGTCTCTGGGTGGTGTGCTGAACTATATTTGAGTGCAACGTTGAAGGAGCCGAATATTTCTTTCCACAATGTGCTGGTGAATATGGTGTCTCTGTCACTGACTATGCTGGCCGGAGGTCCATGCAGTTTCACAATGTTATCCATGAAAATGTCTGCGATTTTCTGCACAGTGTAGGGATGTGCGAGGGGAATGAAGTGAGCGTATTTGGTGAGGCGGTCCACCACCACGAGGATGACATTTTTGCCTTGTGACTTGGGCAATCCTTCAATGAAGTCCATGCTTATGTCTGTCCATTTCTGCTGTGGAATAGGAAGAGGACTGAGGAGACCAGGGTACTGTACCTTTTCAGGTTTTGATATCTGGCAGGTTGGACATTCTGCCACACTCTGAGCGACAAACTGTTTAAGGTGAGGCCAATAGAAGAGTTGCTGGATACGATGGAGAGTAACTCGATGTCCAGAGTGACCACCATATAAGGAAGAGTGGAATGTCTGAAATATCTTGGACCTCAAGTCAGTGTTGCTGTGATGTCTACGGGTGCTTCTATTCTTGTAGACAGTGTTGGGCCTCCAAGAGCAGAGGTTTGTAGAACAGCAGCAAGTTTCCCTTAAGTGGATTACCCAAGGTTTATCGAACTCGGGGAGGAAGAGGTCAAAGATATCCCTCTCATGCAACCCCGCAACCACAAAGCAAGAAGTCTCTTGTGTCCCCAACACACCTATTAGGTGCACTAGTTCGGCGAAGAGATAGTGAAATACAAGTGGTATGAATGAATATGAGCGAGTAGTACGGCGCCGTGAAAATAGCTTACTGGCGTGCAGTTGATGGTAGTAATATTGTAGGAAGTAAACAAGCAGTAGTAACGCAGCAGTAGTAACTCAGTAAAATAGTAAACAAGCAGCAATAGCAGTATTTAGGAACAAGGCCTAGGGATTAGACTTTCACTAGTGGACACTCTCAACTTTGATCACATAACAGAATAGATAAATGCATACTCTACACTCTCTTGTTGGATGATGAACACATTGCGTAGGATTACACGAACCCTCAATGCCGGAGTTAACAAGCTCCACAATTCAATGTTCATATTTAAATAACCTTAGAGTGCATGAAAGATCGACACGACTAAACCAAGTTCTAACATAGCATGCACACTGTCACCTTCACACCATGTAGGAGGAATAGATCACATCAATACCATCATAGCAATAGTTAACTTCATAATCTACAAGAGATCATAATCATAGCCTACGCCAAGTACTAACACGGATGCACACACTGTCACCATTACACCGTGCGGGAGGAATAAACTACTTTAATAACATCACTAGAGTAGCACATAGATAAATTGTGATACAAAACACATTGCAATCATAAAGAGATATAAATAAGCACTTCACTACGCCATTCATAACGGTGAATAAGTATTCGTGAAATATAGCCTAAGAGACCCACACGGTGCACACACTCGTCACCTTTACACACGTGGGACAAGGAGTCTCCCGGAGATCACATAAGTAAAACCCACTTGACTAGCATAATGACATCTAGATTACAAGCATCATCATATGAATCTCAATCATGTAAGGCAGCTCATGAGATTATTGTATTGAAGTACATAGAAGAGAGATGAACCACATAGCTACCGGTACAGCCCCGAGCCTCAATGGAGAACTACTCCCTCCTCATGGGAGCAGCAGCGGTGATGAAGATGGCGGTGGACATGGCAGCGGTGTCGATGGAGAAGCCTTCCGGGGGCACTTCCCCGTCCCGGCGGCGTGCCGGAACGAGACTCCTGTCCCCGGATCTTGGCTTCGCGATGGCGGCGGCTCTGGAAGGTTTCGCGTACCGTGGCTTATTCCGTAAGGGTTTTCGACGCAGGGGCTTTATATAGGCGAAAGGGCAGCCTCGGAGGGTCGAAGGGGCGACGACACCATAGGGCCGCGCGGCCAGGGGGTGGGCCGCGCCACCCTATCATCTGGGGCCTATGTGGCCCCCCTCTGGCGACTCTCGGGTGTTCTGGATGCTTCCGGGCAAAATAGGAACCTGGGCGTTGATTTCGTCCAATTCCGAGAATATTTCGTTCCTAGGATTTCTGAAACAAAAAACAGCAGAAAACAGGAACTGGCACTTCGGCATCTTGTTAATAGGTTAGTTCCAGAAAATGCACGAATATGACATAAAGTGTGCATAAAACATGTAGGTATCATCAATAAAGTAGCATGGAACATAAGAAATTATAGATACGTTTGAGACGTATCAAGCATCCCCAAGCTTAGTTCCTACTCGCCCTCGAGTAGGTAAACGATAACACAAATAATTTCTTAAGTGACATGCCATCATAACCTTGATCATACTATTGTAAGCATATGAGATGAATGCAGCGATCAAAACAATGGTAATGACATGAGTAAACAAATGAATCATAAAGTAAAGACTTTTCATGAATAGTACTTCAAGACAAGCATCAATAAGTCTTGCATAAAAGTTAACTCATAAAGCAATAAATCAAAGTAAAGGTATTGAAGCAACACAAAGGAAGATTAAGTTTCAGCGGTTGCTTTCAACTTATAACATGTATATCTCATGGATATTGTCAACGTAGAGTAATATAACAAGTGCAATATGCAAGTATGTAGGAATCAATGCACAGTTCACACAAGTGTTTGCTTCTTGGGGTGGAGAGAAATAGGTGAACTGACTCAACATAAAAGTAAAAGAAAGGTCCTTCAAAGAGGAAAACATCGATTGCTATATTTGTGCTAGAGCTTTTATTTTGAAAACATAAAGAGAGCATAAAAATAAGGTTTTGAGAGGTGTTTGTTGTTGTCAACGAATGGTAGCGGGTACTCTAACCCCCTTGCCAGACAAACCTTCAAAGAGCGGCTCCCATTTTATTTTATTTTTGGGTGGCACTCCTTCCAACCTTTCTTTCACAAACCATGGCTAACCGAATTCTCGGGTGCCTACCAACAATCTCATACCATGAAGGAGTGCCTTTTTATTTTAGTTTTATTATGATGACACTCCTCCCCACCTTTGCTTTCTCAAGCCATGGCTAACCGAATCCTTCGGTGCCATCCAACAATCACATACCATGGAGGAGTGTCTATTTTTGTTAATTAATTTGGGACTCGGGAATCCCATTGCCGACTCTTTTTGCAAAATTATTGGATAAGCGGATGAAGCCACTAGTCCATTGGTGAAAGTTGCCCAACAAGATTGAAAGATAAACACCACATACTTCCTCATGAGCTATAAAACATTGACACAAATAAGAGGTAATAACTTTTGAATTGTTTTAAAGGTAGCACTCAAGCAATTTACTTTGGAATGGCGGAGAAATACCATGTAGTAGGTAGGTATGGTGGACACAAATGGCATAGTGGTTGGCTCAAGGATTTTGGATGCATGAGAAGTATTCCCTCTCAATACAAGGTTTAGGCTAGCAAGGTTTATTTAAAACAAACACAATGATGAACCGGTGCAGCAAAACTCACATAAAAGACATATTGTAAACATTATAAGACTCTACACCGTCTTCCTTGTTGTTCAAAACTCAATACTAGAAATTATCTAGACCTTAGAGAGACCAAATATGCAAACCAAATTTTAGCAAGCTCTATGTATTTCTTCATTAATGGGTGCAAAGTATATGATGCAAGAGCTTAAACATGAGCACAACAATTGCCAAGTATCACATTATCCAAGACATTTTAGAATTACTACATGTAGCATTTTCTGTTTCCAACCATATAGCAACAAGTGAAGCGATCAACTTTCGCCCTTGAACATTAAAAGCTAAGAACACATGTGTTCATATGAACCAGCGGAGCGTGTCTCTCTCCCACACAAGCATTTATTCAAACAAAAATAAAAACAAAAACATATAGACGCTCCAAGTAAAATACATAAGAATGTGACGGAATAAAAATATAGTTTCATTAGAAGTGACCTGATAATGTTGTCGATGAAGAAGGGGATGCCTTGGGCATCCCCAAGCTTAGATGCTTGAGTCTTCTTAAAATATGCAGGGATGAACCACCGGGGCATCCCCAAGCTTAGACCTTTCACTCTTCTCGATCATAGTATATCATCCTCTTCTATTGACCCTTGAAAACTTCTGCCACACCAAACTTCAAGCAAACTCATTAGAGGGTTAGTGCATAATCAAAAACTCACATGTTCAGAGGTGACACAATCATTCTTAACACTTCTGGACATTGCACAAAGCTTCTGAAAGTTAATGGAACAAAGAAACTCATTCAACATAGCAAAAGCGGCAATGCGAAATAAAAGGCAGAATCTGTCAAAAACAGAACAGTCCGTAAAGACGAATTTTAAAATGGCACCAGACTTTCTCAAACGGAAAAACTCAAAACTAATGAAAGTTGCGTACATATCTGAGGATCACGCTCGTACATTGGCAGATTTTTTCGAATTTTCTACAGAGACTTGTGCCAGAATTCGTGACAGACAGCAATGCTGTTTCTGCGCAGCGATCCCAAATATAACATCAACTTTAACATAGAAACTTTACTTGGCACAAAAACATGATAAGGAGAGGTTGCTACAGTAGTAAACAACTTCCAAGACACAAATATAAAACAAAGTACTGTAGTAAAAAAACACATGGGTTATCTCCCAAGAAGTTCTTTCGTTATAGCCATTAAGATGGGCTCAGCAGTTTTAATGATGCACTCGCAAGAAATAGTATTTGAAGCAAAAGAGAGCATCAAGAAGCAAATTCAAAACACATTTAAGCCTAACCCACTTCCTATGAAAAGGAATCTTGTACACAAATAAATTCATGAAGAACAAAGTGGTAAGCATAGAAAAGCAACACAAGCGCAATTTCAAGATTCTCAACATAAAGAGCGGAAACTTAATATTATTAAGATGCATATAACCATATTTCCCTCTCTCGTAATAACTTTCAGTAGCATCATGAGCAAACTCAACAATATAACTATCACATAAAGCATTCTTATCATGAGTCTCATGCATAAAATTATTATTCTCCACATAAGCATAATCAATTTTATTAGTTGTAGTGGGAGCAAATTCAACAAAGTAGCTATCATTATTATTCTCATCAAGTGTAGGAGGCATAGTATTATCATCATAAAATTTACTCTCCATAGTAGGCGGCACCAAAAGACCACTATCATTATAATCATCATAAATAGGAGGCAAAGTATCATCAAAGAAAATTTTCTCCTCAATGCTTGGGGGACTAAAAATATCAAGCTCATCAAAACCAGCTTCCCCAAGCTTAGAATTTTCCATAGCATTAGCAACAATGGTGTTCAAAGCATTCATAGTAATAACATTCCCATTAGCATGCATATAAAGTTCCATGGGTTTTTTAATTCTTTCTTCAAACACATCATGTCCTAATTCAAGATAAAGTTCATAAAGATCTCTCATTTTATTGTTGTCTTCCATTAAGCCTAACTAGTGTAAACAAGAAACCAAAAGATGCAATTGCAGGATCTAAAGGAAATAGCTTCGAGTACTTACAACGGCGCCGGAAAATAGCTTGGTAGCCAAGATCCGGAGTGTGAGTACCTTTTACCTTTCCTCCCCAGCAACGGCGCCAGAAAATAGCTTGATGTCTACGGGTGCTTCTATTCTTGTAGACAGTGTTGGGCCTCCAAGAGCAGAGGTTTGTAGAACAGCAGCAAGTTTCCCTTAAGTGGATTACCCAAGGTTTATCGAACTCGGGGAGGAAGAGGTCAAAGATATCCCTCTCATGCAACCCCGCAACCACAAAGCAAGAAGTCTCTTGTGTCCCCAACACACCTATTAGGTGCACTAGTTCGGCGAAGAGATAGTGAAATACAAGTGGTATGAATGAATATGAGCGATGAGTACGGCGCCGTAAAATAGCTTACTGGGCGTGCGCTTGATGGTAGTAATATTGTAGGAAGTAAACAAGCGATGAGTAACGCAACGAGTAGTAACTCAAGTAAAACAAGTAAACAAGCAGCGATAGCGATATTTAGGAACAAGGCCTAGGGATTAGACTTTCACTAGTGGACACTCTCAACTTTGATCACATAACGGAATAGATAAATGCATACTCTACACTCTCTTGTTGGATGATGAACACATTGCGTAGGATTACACGAACCCTCAATGCCGGAGTTAACAAGCTCCACAATTCAATGTTCATATTTAAATAACCTTAGAGTGCATGAAAGATCGACACGACTAAACCAAGTTCTAACATAGCATGCACACTCGTCACCTTCACACCATGTAGGAGGAATAGATCACATCAATACCATCATAGCAATAGTTAACTTCATAATCTACAAGAGATCATAATCATAGCCTACGCCAAGTACTAACACGGATGCACACACTCGTCACCATTACACCGTGCAGGAGGAATAAACTACTTTAATAACATCACTAGAGTAGCACATAGATAAATTGTGATACAAAACACATTGCAATCATAAAGAGATATAAATAAGCACTTCACTACGCCATTCATAACAGTGAATAAGTATTCTCGTGAAATATAGCCTAAGAGACCCACACGGTGCACACACTCGTCACCTTTACACACGTGGGACAAGGAGTCTTCGGAGATCACATAAGTAAAACCCACTTGACTAGCATAATGACATCTAGATTACAAGCATCATCATATGAATCTCAATCATGTAAGGCAGCTCATGAGATTATTGTATTGAAGTACATAGAAGAGAGATGAACCACATAGCTACCGGTACAGCCCCGAGCCTCAATGGAGAACTACTCCCTCCTCATGGGAGCGAGCAGCGGTGATGAAGATGGCGGTGGAGATGGCAGCGGTGTCGATGGAGAAGCCTTCCGGGGGCACTTCCCCGTCCCGGCGGCGTGCCGGAACAGAGACTCCTGTCCCCCAGATCTTGGCTTCGCGATGGCGGCGGCTCTGGAAGGTTTCGCGTACCGTGGCTTATTCCGTAAGGGTTTTCGACGCAGGGGCTTTATATAGGCGAAAGGGCAGCCTCGGAGGGTCGAAGGGGCGACGACACCATAGGGCCGCGCGGCCAGGGGGTGGGCCGCGCCACCCTATCATCTGGGGCCTGTGTGGCCCCCCTCTGGCGACTCTCGGGTGTTCTGGATGCTTCCGGGCAAAATAGGAACCTGGGCGTTGATTTCGTCCAATTCCGAGAATATTTCGTTACTAGGATTTCTGAAACCAAAAACAGCAGAAAACAGGAACTGGCACTTCGGCATCTTGTTAATAGGTTAGTTCCAGAAAATGCACGAATATGACATAAAGTGTGCATAAAACATGTAGGTATCATCAATAAAGTAGCATGGAACATAATAAATTATAGATACGTTTGAGACGTATCATGCTGCCAATATAAATTCTGCCTTTGTAGCGAATTATACCTGACTGCAGGGTGTAATTTGGCTTGTGGTCTGAATTGATTGCCAGCTCCTGGAGCAACTTGATAGCTGTGTCATCAGTAATATAGGAAGCAGAGATTTCAGTTTGCCAAGTGGGTACCAAGACAGAGATCGCGTGGCATTGTTGCATTGGTTCTGGTACTGGCAAATCCTTATCAGTTTCGTCAGGTTGAAACTGTCTGGAAAGGGCATCGGCTACTGTATTTTCCTTCCCTTTTTTGTATTCAATGGAATAATCAAACTCCAATAACTTCAACATGAGCTTGTGTTGGATGCCCTCGAGCAGCCTTTGACTTCCCAAGTACTGTAAGCTGCGTTGGTCTGTTTTGATGACGAGCTTGTTGCCCAAGAAATAGTGTCGCCACTTTCGAAGAGCTTCCAAGATTGCTAATGCTTCTTTTTCATATATGGATTGAGCACTGGTTCTAGGGCCTAGAGATTTGTTGTAGAAGGCCAGAGGTTTCCCTTGTTGCATGAGGACTGCTCCAACACCCGTGGCACATGCATCAGTCTCTAGGGTGAAAGGCTTGGTAAAATCTGGCAAGCTGAGCAAGGGGGGCTTAGACATTACTGATTTTAGTGTGTCAAAAGCCTTTTGTTGATCGGTGCCCCAATGGAAGTTGTCCTTTTTGAGCACATGGTAGAGTGGCTGGCAGATGGTGGCGTATCCTTGAATAAACCTTCTGTAATAACCAGTCAAGCCCAGAAATCCTCTCAATTTTTTGATTGACTTGGGTATTTTCCATTGGACTATATCAGCAATTTTGGTGGGATCTGTGGCCACTCCCTCTCCAGATATGATGTGGCCTAGGTATTCCACTTGCTTTTGGCCAAAGGAGCATTTGCTTAGCTTGGCTTTGAGCTCATCAGGATGGTTAACACAATTTTCAAGTGTTGTGTGTGTTGTTCTTTAGTCTGACTGTATATGAGGATGTCATCGAAGAACACTAGAACAAATTTCATGAGGTATGGGGAGAAGATATTATTCATCAATTCTTGGAAAGTTGCAGGGGCATTGCTCAAGCCGAAAGGCATCACTTTATACTCATAGTGGCCAAGGTGAATTGAGAAAGCAGTCTTGTATATGTCAGATGGATTCATCCTAATCTGATGGTGATACGTCTCCAACGTATCGATAATTTCTTATGTTCCATGCTACTTTATTGATGATACCTACATGTTTTATGCACATTATATGTCATATTTATGCATTTTCTGGAACTAACCTATTAACAAGATGCCGAAGAGCCGATTCTGTCGTTTTCTGCTGTTTTTGGTTTCGAAATCCTAGTAAAGAAATATTCTCGGAATTGGACGAAACTTTCGCCCGGGGTCCTATTTTTGCACGAAGCTTCCGGAAGACCGAAGACCTAACGAAGTGGGGCCACGAGGTGGCCGGGAGGGTGGCCGGCGCGGCCCAGGGCCCCGGCCGCGCCGACCTGCCCCCGGGCCCCTCGTGTGGCCCCCGCGTTGACCTTCCGCCTACTTAAAGCCTCCGTCGCGAAAACCCCGCATGCGAGAGCCACGATACGGAAAACCTTACGGAGACGCCGCCGCCGCGAATCCCATCTCGGGGGATTCGGGAGATCGCCTCCGGCACCCTGCCGGAGAGGGGATTCATCTCCCGGAGGACTCTACACCGCCATGGTCGCCTCCGGAGTGATGAGTGAGTAGTCCACCCCTGGACCATGGGTCCATAGCGGTAGCTAGATGGTCGTCTTCTCCTTGTTGTGCTTCATTGTTGGATCTTGTGAGCTGCCTAACATGATCAAGATCATCTATATGTAATTCTATATGTTGTGTTTGTCGGGATCCGATGGATAGAGAGTACTATGATTATGGTGATTATCAATCTATTGTTCATGTGTTGTTTATGATCTTGCATGCTCTCCGTTATTAGTAGAGGCTCGGCCAAGTTTTTACTCTTAACTCCAAGAGGGAGTACTTATGCTCGATAGTGGGTTCATGCCTTCATTGATACCAGGACGAGTGACAGAAAGTTCTAAGGTTGTGATGTCTTGTTGCCACTAGGGATAAAACATTGATGCTATGTCTAAGGATGTAGTTATTGATTACATTACGCACAATACTTAATGCAATTGTCCGTTGCTTTGCAACTTAATACTGGAGGGGGTTCGGATGATAACCTCGAAGGTGGACTTTTTAGGCATAGATGCGAGTTGGATGGCGGTCTATGTTCTTTGTCGTAATGCTCGGATTAAATCTCACTATATTTACCATGTCATGTATATGCATTGTTATGCCTTTCTCTATTTGTCAATTGCCCGACTGTAATTTGTTCACCCAACATGCTTTTATCTTATGGGAGAGACACCTCTAGTGAACTGTGGACCCCGGTCCTATTCTTTACATAGCATACAATCTACTTGTTTTACTTGTTTTCTTTGCAAACATCTTCCACTCGATACGTTTAATCCTTTGTTACGAGCAAGCCGGTGAGATTGACAACCTCACTTGTTTCGTTGGGGCAAAGTACTTTGGTTGTGTTGTGCGGGTTCCTAGTTGGCGCCGGAATCCCTGGTGTTGCGCCGCATCACATTTCGCGACCATCAACCTTCAACGTGCTTCTTGGCTCCTCCTGGTTCGATTAAACCTTGGTTTCTTTCGAGGGAAAACTTGCCACTGTGCGCATCATACCTTCCTCTTGGGGTTCCCAACGGACGTGTACATTTACGCGCATCAAGCCTCGTTTTACGGCGCCGTTGCCGGGGAGATCAAGACACGCTGCAAGGGGAGTCTCCACTTCTCAATCTCTTTACTTTGTTTTTGTCTTGCTTTATTTTATTTACTACTTTGTTTGCTGCACTAAACAAAACACAAAAAAATTAGTTGCTAGCTTTACTTTATTTACTGTCTTGCTCTCTATATCAAAAACACAAAAAAAATTAGTTACTTGCATTTAATTTATTTTGTTATCATGTCTAGTCCTGTACTTGTTTTTATTTTCACTAGTTAGGCATAATGGAAAACAACAAAAATATGAGAGATCTTTATGAACTTTATCTTGAATTAGGACATGATGTGTTTGAAGAAAGAATTAAGAAACCCATGGAACTTTATATGCATGCTAATGAGAATGTTATTACTATGAATGCTTTGAACACCATTGTTGCTAATGCTATGGAAAATTCTAAGCTTGGGGAAGCTGGTTTTGATGAGCATGATATTTTTAGTCCCCCAAGCATTGAGGAGAAAATTTACTTTGATGATACTATGTCTCCTATATTTGATGATGAGAATAATAATGATAGCTACTTTGTTGAATTTGCTCCCACTACAATTAATAAGAACAACTATGCTTATGTTGGGAGTAGTAATAATTTTATGCATGAGACTCATGATAAGAATGTTTCATTTGATAGTTATATTGTTGAGTTTGCTCATGATGCTACTGGAAGTTATTATGAGAGAGGAAAATATGGTTGTAGAAATTTTCATGTTACTAAAACACCTCTCTATATGCTGAAATTTTTGAAGCTACACTTGTTTTATCTTCCTATGCTTGTTACTTTGCTATTCATGAACTTATTTATTTACAAGATTCCTATGCATAGGAAGCATGTTAGACTTAAATGTGCTTTGAATTTGCTTCTTGATGTTCTCTTTTGCTTCATTGTCTATTTTCATGAGAGCATCATCACCAAAATTGCTGAGCCCATCTTAATGGCTATAAAGAAAGAACTTCTTGGGAGATAACCCATGTGTTTTTTTTTACTACAGTACTTTGTTTTATATTTGTGTCTTGGAAGTTGTTTACTACTGTAGCAACCTCTCCTTATCATGTTTTTGTGCCAAGTAAAGTTTCTATGTCAAAGTTGATGTTATATTTGGGATTGCTGCGCAGAAACAGCATTGCTGTCTGTCACGAATCTGGGCACAATTCTCTGTAGAAAATTCGAAAAAATCTGCCAATTTACGAGCGTGATCCTCAGATATGTACGCAACTTTCATTAGTTTTGAGTTTTTCCATTTGAGCAAGTCTGGTGCCATTACTAAATTCGTCTTTACGGACTGTTCTGTTTTTGACAGATTCTGCCTTTTATTTCGCATTGCCTCTTTTGCTATGTTGGATTTATTTCTTTGATCCACTAATGTCCAGTAGCATTATGCAATGTCCAGAAGTGAAAATAATGATTGTGTCACCTCTGAATGTGTGAATTATTAATGATGCACTAACCCTCTAATGAGTTTGCTTGAAGTTTGGTGTGAAGGAAGTTTTCAAGGGTCAAGAGAGGAGAATGATATACTAAGATCAAGAGGAGTGAAAGCTCTAAGCTTGGGGATGCCCCCGTGGTTCATCCCTGCATATTTTAAGAAGACTCAAGCGTCTAAGCTTGGGGATGCCCAAGGCATCCCCTTCTTCATCGACAACATCATCAGAGTTCCTCCCCCGAAACTATATTTTTATTCAGTCACATCTCGGTGTTCTTTACTTGGAGCGTCGGTTTGTTTTCGTTTTTGTTTTGTTTGAATAAGATGGATCCTAGCATTCACTTTGTGGGAGAGAGACACGCTCCGTTGTTGCATATGGACACATGTGTCCTTAGGCTTTACTCATAATGTTCAAGGCGAAGTTTCTTCTTCGTTAATTTGTTATATGGTTGGAATTGGAAAATGCTACATGTAGTAATTCTAAAATGTCTTGGATAATGTGATACTTGGTAATTGTTGTGTTCATGTTTAAGCTCTTGCATCATATGCTTTGCACCCATTAATGAAGAAATACATAGAGCTTGCTAAAATTTGATTTGCATATTTGGTTTCTCTAAGGTCTAGATAATATCTAGTATTGAGTTTTGAACAACAAGGAAGACAATGTAGAGTCTTATAATGTTTACAATATGTCTTTTATGTGAGTCTTGCTGCACTTGTTCATCCTTGAGTTTGCTTCAAATAACCTTGCTAGCCTAAACCTTGTATCGAGAGGGAATACTTCTCATGCATCCAAAATCCTTGAGCCAACTACTATGCCATTTGTGTCCACCATACCTACCTACTACATGGTATTTTTCCGCCATTCCAAAGTAAATTGCTTGAGTGCTACCTTTAAACAATTCAAAATTTATCATCTCTTATTTGTGTCAATGTTTTATAGCTCATGAGGAAGTATGTGGTGTTTTATCTTTCGATCTTGTCATTTACTTCGGACGAGACTTTCACAATGGACTAGTGGCTTCATCCGCTTATCCAATAACTTTGCATAAAGAGTCGGCAAAGGGGTTCCCAGCCCCAATTAATTAACTTCACTAATAATTCTCTTCACATGTTTTGCTCGATTTATCAGTAAGCAACTTAATTTTGCAAATAGACACTCCTCCATGGTATGTGAAAGGTTGGACGGCACCCGATGGAATCGGTTAGCCATGGCTTGAGAAAGCAAAGGTGGGGAGGAGTGTCATCATAATAAAATTAAAATAAAAAGGCACTCCTTCATGGTATGAGATTGTTGGCGTGCACCGATGGAATCGGTTAGCCATGGTTTGTGAAAGAAAGGTTGGAAGGAGTGCCACCCCACTAAAATACATGTGTAAACAAAAGAGAAGAGGGATGATCTACCACGGTGGTAGAAATAACGTCCTTCATGGGAGCCGCTCTTGAAAGTCCGGTTGATAAGGTAGTTAGAGTACCCATTACCATTCGTTGACAACAACAAACACCTCTCAAAACTTTACTTTTATGCTCTCTCGATGTTTTTAAAACCAAAGCTCTAGCACAAATATAGCAATCGATGCTTTCCTCTTTGAAGGACCATTCTTTTACTTTTATTGTTGAGTCAGTTTACCTATCTCCTTCCACCTTAAGAAGCAAACACTTGTGTGAACTGTGCATTGATTCCTACATACTTGCATATTGCACTTGTTATATTACTTTATGTTGACAATATCCATGAGATATACATGTTACAAGTTGAAAGCAACCGCTGAAACTTAATCTTCCTATGTGTTGCTTCAACACCTTTACTTTGATTTATTGCTTTATGAGTTAACTCTTATGCAAGACTTATTGATGCTTGTCTTGAAATACTATTCATGAAAAGTCTTTGTCATATGATTCACTTGTTTACTCATGTCATTACCTTTGCTTTGATCGCTGCATTCATTACATATGTTTACAAATAGTATGATCAAGATTATGATGGCATGTCACTTCGAAATTATCTTTGTTATCGTTTTACCTGCTCGGGACGAGCGAAACTAAGCTTGGGGATGCTTGATACGTCTCCAACGTATCGATAATTTCTTATGTTCCATGCTACTTTATTGATGATACCTACATGTTTTATGCACATTATATGTCATATTTATGCATTTTCTGGAACTAACCTATTAACAAGATGCCGAAGAGCCGATTCTTGTTTTCGCTGTTTTTGGTTTCGAAATCCTAGTAAAGAAATATTCTCGGAATTGGACGAAACTTTCGCCCAGGGTCCTATTTTTGCACGAAGCTTCCAGAAGACCGAAGACCTAACGAAGTGGGGCCACGAGGTGGCCAGGAGGGTGGCCGGCGCGGCCCAGGCCCTGGCCGCGCCGACCTGCCCCCTGGGCCCCTCGTGTGGCCCCCCGCGTTGACCTTCCGCCTACTTAAAGCCTCCGTCGCGAAAACCCCAGTACCGAGAGCCACGATACGGAAAACCTTACAGAGACGCCGCCGCCGCGAATCCCATCTCGGGGGATTCTGGAGATCGCCTCCGGCACCCTGCCGGAGAGGGGATTCATCTCCCGGAGGACTCTACACCGCCATGGTCGCCTCCGGAGTGATGAGTGAGTAGTCCACCCCTGGACCATGGGTCCATAGCAGTAGCTAGATGGTCGTCTTCTCCTTGTTGTGCTTCATTGTTGGATCTTGTGAGCTGCCTAACATGATCAAGATCATCTATATGTAATTCTATATGTTGTGTTTGTCGGGATCCGATGGATAGAGAGTACTATGATTATGGTGATTATCAATCTATTGTTCATGTGTTGTTTATGATCTTGCATGCTCTCCGTTATTAGTAGAGGCTCTGGCCAAGTTTTTACTCTTAACTCCAAGAGGGAGTACTTATGCTCGATAGTGGGTTCATGCCTTCATTGATACCTGGGACAGTGACAGAAAGTTCTAAGGTTGTGATGTGCTGTTGCCACTAGGGATAAAACATTGATGCTATGTCTAAGGATGTAGTTATTGATTACATTACGCACAATACTTAATGCAATTGTCCGTTGCTTTGCAACTTAATACTGGAGGGGTTCGGATGATAACTCTGAAGGTGGACTTTTTAGGCATAGATGCGGTTGGATGGCGGTCTATGTTCTTTGTCGTAATGCCCGGATTAAATCTCACTATATTTACCATGTCATGTATATGCATTGTTATGCCTTTCTCTATTTGTCAATTGCCCGACTGTAATTTGTTCACCCAACATGCTTTTATCTTATGGGAGAGACACCTCTAGTGAACTGTGGACCCCGGTCCTATTCTTTACATAGCATACAATCTACTTGTTTTACTGTTTTCTTTGCAAACATCTTCCACTCGATACGTTTAATCCTTTGTTACAGCAAGCCGGTGAGATTGACAACCTCACTCGTTTCGTTGGGGCAAAGTACTTTGGTTGTGTTGTGCGGGTTCCTAGTTGGCGCCGGAATCCCCGGTGTTGCGCCGCATCACATTTCGCGACCATCAACCTTCAACGTGCTTCTTGGCTCCTCCTGGTTCGATTAAACCTTGGTTTCTTTCTGAGGGAAAACTTGCCACTGTGCGCATCATACCTTCCTCTTGGGGTTCCCAACGGACGTGTACATTTACGCGCATCAATGGTATCCTGACCGTAGGTCCAGCTTGGAGAAAATTTGTGCCCCATGCAATTCATCCAGTAAGTCCTCGATGACTGGTATGGGAAATTTGTTTTTGATGGTAATATCATTCAGACTCTTGTAGTCAACACAGAGGCGCCAAGATTTGTCTTTCTTCCTGACTAGAATGACAGGTGAAGAGAAGGGACTAGTGCTGGGTTGAATCTCCTCATTCTGCAACATTTGTTTGATGATTGCTTCAATTGTGTCCTTCTGTCCATGGGACATTCTGTATGGCCTGATGTTTGGAGGTGTTGCACCAGCCACAAGGGGTATACTGTGGTCAGCAGCTCTGTGAGGTGGCAGTCCAGTTGGAGAGGAGAAGATGTCCTCAAAGTCCTGAAGGATGAGAGCTAGTTCTGCTGGTAGCTCTGTAGTAGAATTATCAGCACCTTTAGGAGGAATTAAGATGTATCCAGTGGCTCTCTGTTCCAATATTTTGGAGCATTCTTCAGTTGTGATCAGTAGGTTCTTGTTAGGTACTAAGTGATCAGAGAAGGTTTGTTGTATTCCTTTATTGGCCAGTGTCAAGGTTCTGCCAAGGAAATCAAAGGTCACTGGGTTGTGGAGCTTGAACCAATTAACCCCAAGAATGATGTCGGCTCCTTGCAGTTTTAGTATTCGAAAGTCTGCATGGAACAGTATATTGTTGATCTTGAAAGGCTGGTTGACTGCCACTACATCAGATGTAAGGGTGCCTCCACCAGCTACTGTTACTGTTCTTTTGGGTGCAGGTCTTATTGGAATATTGTGCTTAAGGGCAAAAGAATGATCAAGAAATGTGTTGGTGCTGCCAGTATCTGCCAAAGCAATGGCTCTTGCTCCTTTCAAGTGTAACAACAGAGATATAGTAGATGCGCTAGGAGACCCAGTGTATGCTGCAGCAGATATATGCATCAGATTATCGACAGGTTGGTTCTGAACCTGTGGATGTGCTGCTGGTTGTTCTCTGTTGTCAGGGTGAGGGCCTTCTTCTTGTGATAGTTCCCCGTCACTGTCTTCCTCTGAATTCCCTTGCATCTGTAATGCATTTAGTGCACTTTGCATAGGTTGGCACTTATGTCCCATTGTCCAATTCTCGGGACAATACCAACACTTCCTTGGTTCTCTCGGACGAGCATTCAGGTCTCTGTTCCTGTTGTCTCTGTTTGGGAGGTTCCTGGCTGGCAGAGGTACTGCATTGGTTCCTGGCATAGATCTTCTGTTAGACGACAAGTAAGATTTTTCGTATTGCCGGGCATACCAGTATGCAGACAGCAAGGAGTCAGGTTTCTGGCATTGCACCGTATGTTTGAGATTGTCCTTAAGACCACTGATGAATCTGTCGATGAAGAAGTCTTGTGGCAGGTATGATCGTCCTCTTTTCATCAATGTCATCCAGGTTTCATACGCACTGATGTAGCTGTCGACATTGGCTGTTTGCTTCAGGTGTTGCAGCTGGTCCATTGGGTCCAGAGAATGATTGTCTGGGAAACGCTCAACTAGAACTTGGCAGAGGCGTGACCACGACAATTGCTGTAAGTTGATGCCTGAAGTGCTCAGCCATGTCTTGGCTTGTCCTCTTACGTGTGCCAGACCCCATTTAACTCGATGATTCTCGGTAATCCCAACCAATGAGAAGATGTCCTCGCATTCCAGAATCCAAGCTCGTGGGTTTTCTCCCTGAAAGGTTGGCAGTTCCACATGCGGGGCTCGAATGTTGGGGTCGTTGTTATGGTGGTTGGTGTTGTCATTAGATGGGTATTGGGAGGAGTTGTTGGTTGTCTGGTATGGTGTTGGGGTTGGCATTGGGTAGGGGTAATTGTAGGGTGGAGGAGGAGGGTAGTATGGTGGGTATGGGTAGTATGGGTTGGGTGGATATGGATTTGGTGGGTATGGTGGTTGTTCTGGGGGATTGTAGGAGTTTGGGCTGGTGTGTGGGTTGGTAAGTTGGGTGATTTCGGTCTGGTGGGAGGAGGATGGGGTTGAGGTGGTGATTGGAGGGGTATTGGTGGTCACATGGGCAATTTGTCGAATGGAAGATGGGCGGTGCGTCTCTGGAGGATGGGGAAGCTGGTCTGGGGTGAATTTACCGAAGTTGGGTGGAAAAGGTGGCGGTTTTGGGTTGGGTGGTGTGGATATAGGGGTTGTTCCTTCTGGAATTAGAGAAAGGCTGGTATTTGGGAGCGGTGGCGGTGATGGAAAGGTGTGGTTTTGGCTCATTGATGGTGTTGCCGGCGCATGGGAGAAGTTGGTCTGCAGGTTAGCTACCATGGAAGTGAGTTTAGCCATCTCACCTTGGAGGTTGTGGAAGGCTGCCTGGTGTCGATCGAGGCGACGACCAATGGCGCGCACGTCGCGAGGAACGTGTTGGCGCAGCTGGGCGTCTTCATGCTCGTCATCCGTGGACGTCGCAGCTCCGGCATGCCGGGTGGCGCGCGCAGCCCCGTCCCTTGATGAGGATCGGGATCTGGTGTTGGCCGGCATGGTAGGTGGCGAGGGGCAGGGAGGGCGGGACGAGCCACCGACGGCTGGGAGAAGGCAGGGTAGACCAGATCGACGCTCTGATACCACCGTGTCAGGATCTCGGTTGATCCATGACTGCGCTCGATCGATGAGGAGGAAGAAGGGGAGCACGCGGGCTCAGATCTACTTCTACTTGCTAAGAAGAAAACGGCAGTAGATAAAATAGGGTTTTGATTATGCTTGATCCACCCATCCACCCCACTCACACCTTTATATCCAAGGCATGAGCTCAAGCGTTTTACGGTTATACCCTTACAAGCCATAGGGTTACAGATTTTAAAGCTAGGACAAAAAGGTAAACAGCAGCGGAGCTACTCTCGCCGTAGGATCTTCATTTTGAATCTGGGCTTCATCTCGACCGTTGATTCTTGTCGCTGAAACTGAACAGTTCACTGAAGAACTTGGTGTCCGTCAGGTAAGGATCCTGACAAATTGTCTCCATGGACAATCTACCGATGATTCATTGGCACTGCCATGCTCGGACCACCGACCCAGCCAATAGCAGTGAGTGATGATATACACCCTAGAACTAACACATAAATTATAAGGAAAATTAAGGGGAGTTCCTGTCCGCTTTTGTGTTTTGAGGATGAAATAAGAATTCTTTAAAAATTGCTGAATATTTTCTAAACATATAGTGATGCAAACCTACATAATTTCAGAATCTCGCCTCTGCTATCAAGAACCACAAAAGAAGAGCAGCCAATGATTAGTGCCCGTTTGCTACAGTACTACATTTCTACTTCTAGCTGGGACGCGTTTGAAAAGAAAATTTGAAGGTATGATTTATTAATTACTTCAGGAGCACTGCATGTCTACATTAATGAATTTTGTCAAAAATTCAGAACACCCTTGGGTGCTCAAATAGCAAAGGGTGGTGTGGAAATGGAAGTAAAGGAACTGACAGCGGGGTGTTTCAGCGAGAGGACCACGGCCTCCTTGCTGCGCGTTCGAACTGACGACAGAACTGACACAGCAAAGCATTCCGATCTGACCTCACCAATGCTTCTCTCGATTATAAATGCTAATTTAAACTATGCCCGTCCGTAATTGGCGTCGAAAAGGTTACCACGCACACAGCCCAAACAAGACAAATCAGTCCTTCGGCCAGATTACAGTCACGGAGCATGAACCAAGCTTCCACGTATGCATGTAGCTAGTACAGGTAACTAAACAAAGAAACACCATTCCAATTGCCAGAATGCGTCCTACAATCATTCGTGCATCGGTGACTTCCAGAAATACAGCCTTACAAATGGTAGAGTGTGTACTAATAATGGCTTACCTCTCGCTGAATCGCACCTATTGAAATGGCGATCACATCTTTGGCATCCTGCGCTGCTTCCTCCAGGTACTCTTGGTAGTGCTCCTCGTCGTTCAAATTACATTGTGAAAACTCTTCTCCCCAGATTTGTTCTCTACAAATTAAGGTGTCTTGGCAGATACCACAAGATAAAAGTTCTGGAAGTTCCTCTAGATTGCAGCTTACGAAATTCAGCATCAATCTGTTGCTGAAAGTGAAGAGCCACCATCGGCAGACTGGAATGTCAAACATCCACGAAACGTCCCTCCTAAATTTCAAGAACCTGGAAAAGAATATAAAGCCTGTACTATCACTAACTTGAATCTGTGCTCGCAAGGAATTGTAAGCAGTACACGTAAGGAAAATGTTTGATCAGATCAATAAAAATTCGTCATATGTGTAAATAATTACAAAGAGAGTAGCTGGGCGTTCAAGATTTACTGGTCCGACCACTGATTCTTCTGGTTTGAGTGCTGATATTTAGAAGATACAAAATAAGATAAACTTTATAGCTACCGTACATAATATATGGTACACAAATGGTATGTATCTAGATTTTGCATGAAGCAATTTTGCCTGATTTGGTTAATAGCAGTTGTCCAGTACGCCATTGGGGTCAATGTGCAGGGATCGAATCCCGGCTGCAGGTAAATATACATTTCTGCAACGTACAAATAGTTGTCCGTTCCGGCTAAAAACAGTGGAAAAAATAATTGCACGAATCTCCGCATAAAATCTGACGGTTATAGAGTTTACGGAGCACTAGGTTAGTTCTCAGTTTACTGAGATTTAGCAAATAGTATTACTTTTACCGAAAAACTAACTCTCTTGCTTTATTATTTTTTCCATTGTTAAAAAATAAACTAGCAAGGTGGCCCTCGCAAATGCGAGGGCAACATTTATACTATTTAATTATTGGTCTCATTGTTCTTTAATTATATAAATCTTGTATATTCATATCGTGTCAGTAATCTTGTATATTCAGAACGTGTCATAATGTGTAAATATATTATATGGTTGTGTAACAATAGAGAACGGCAAATAACATGTTTAATCAAATTTTCTTTTTTATACAAATGGTCATTGTGTTATTTTGCGAGGGCATCATCATTAGTTGTTATATTGTAAAGAGGAGTACTATCCTTAGAATGTTAAAATTTACCATGAAATAAATTTATGGACTCACATTCACATTATGTGATAGAAAATAATAAGAAGTCTATAGCCGCCACCCATACAAAATAAAATCACATGTATATAAAATATCATTAATCATCGCTCGTTTTTGGGTAAATGATTACCGGATTTTTTTCCGAAAACACTATAATTATAATATTAATGTGTGCAATTTGTTCGGTATACACAATTGAGATAATTCATAGGTAGCTAGTATTTTTTATGTGATTTTAAATCGGCAGACTAAGTTAACAATCCATTTGCTAAATAGTTAGGGTTTACTTGAGCACGAACCATACGATATTTAGGCATTTCTAATCAAATATAATATTTTTTATTCATAAAGTAAATAGAAAAAAAATTCTCCAAGTCAATATACATGTCAACTAAATAATAAGCATTTAAATTTTATTTAATTTGATCTTTCTACATCATGTTCCTTCATTTGTTCGGAAAATACACAACTTTGACCGGTAATTGGTACATGGACATGTTACTCAAAATAATGTACTTTTTAATTTTTAGTTTTCTTAATTTCTTTTTACACGTTAAAGCAATATATTTACGTATTGTTAACTATATTTATTGACATTTCACCATTTAAAATGCTATTTTTCAACAGACACGATGTTATTTTATCTACCTCTTAACTCTCTCTGCACTAATCCTACTTTCCAATTCAGTCATTCTATGCTCACGTTCTTGTATTGATTAGTTTCTTTTTAAACATGGACCGATCAGCTATAGAGATTTCAGTTTAGATAACCGATATGTTTTGGATTTCTGGAGCTAGTTTCTCCTACCTACTCCCTTCTTTTGTAACTGTTGCGCGTGTTCTCGGTTTGGTCAAAGCCAAACTTTGTAAACTTTAACCAAATATTTATAAAAAAAATATTAATATCTAAAATAAAAAAATTATATTAGAATTTTTACATAATAGATTTCCACGTTATATGTATCTAAATTATGGATATTAATATCGTATATTTTCGATTAAACTTTTTAAATCTTGACTTTGACTAAGCCTAGAATACAAACTAAATAACACGGAGAGAGTACACATAGACCATTTTTGAGTTTTTTATAATCACTGATCGGCTTTGAACTATTTTTACAATCATCGATTAGCTTTGGAATTTCTTTTATATTCACCAATCAGCTTTGGATCTTCTTTTAAAATACCTGACTAACTTTGGAGACTAGTATATAGCTAGAGTTTAGAAGGTCTCCTTTTAACTATGGTTTGGATAAGGTCTGGACGGAGACTCCCTGAATAAAACGTGACATGCCTTTTTTTTTTAGCGCGACCTACCTTGTTAGAATGTTATGTAATTAATAAATTGCATAGATGCAACATAACTCTTTTTTTCATAAATTAGATGGCTAACCTGCCACGTATGGTGGTTACGTAATTAAATTATATGTGTACCGTAACCCTGGTTCTCCTATTAAATCAGACTCCTTGAATTAAACGTGACCTGCCTTTTTTTTTTTAGCGTGGCCTGCCTTGTTAGAAGGTTATTTAATTAAATTGCATAGATGTTACGTAACACTTTTTCATGAATTGGATGGATGACATGCCACGTCTGGTGGTTACGTAATTAAATTATAAGTGTAACTTAACTCTGGTTCTCCTATTAAATCCTAACCGTAAATTATATATCTAAGTGTCTAAATAATTTAGATGATGTGGATTAATGTGGTGCCTCGAAAACATGATCCTGTATTGTGCTTTTAGTATATAATAGATTAGATTGCAAGGCGGAAAGCATTTCTGCAAAATAGAATGTGTACTACACATGACAGGATATGTTATCGTGTCATGACAGCGCATGTACATACCTTTTTTTCTATGTGAGCAAGCTTTGTCTTGTTCTCCTCTGCTTCGCACCACTTCTTTAACATTGGGCACCCTTGAATACGTAACCATTGGAGACTTGTGAGATTCCCTGGCAGAGTCATGATTTTAATGCAATCAATGATATTTAACACTTGGAGACTTGTGAAACCCTCTGGCAGAGTCATAAATGCATGGCAGCTCGTGATATTAAGTTCCTCGAGAGAGGCAAGTTCTCCTAACCATAGCGGCAGTGATGTCAAACTATCACAGCTTTTCAGAGTTAATGATTGCAATTGTGTGAGTTGTCTCATGCTATCGGACAATTCCTCTAGCTTGCAGTATAACTCTATTGTCAGATGTTGAAGAGACGTGAGCTCGCCTACCCATTCCATCAGTCCTTCCTGATATGACAGTCTCAGTGATTTGAGGGATTGGAGGGCCCGGGTGATCTCTGGTGAGCTTGTCAAATCACTACAAAATTCGATTCTTAAATCACTTACGGCAGGTAAGTGGTGAAGCAAACGCCACTGCAACATAGGCACACTGGTATGCTGAACTAACAGACGACATACTGGAGAAGAAGATGAGGAAGCACCCATGTGTGACGCGATATCTCCCCATGAAGTGAGCACATTACCACCTCCGCTTATATTCCAAGATGCAGCTCTAGGAAGTTGTGGTTTTATCCTCAACTTGGGGCAACAATGTATGTTCACTTTCCGAAGTTTAGGGAACATGGGCCCACTCAAACTAGAGTCTGATGTGTTCCATTCTTCCAGGCTTTCCATTCCCTTCAGAGTAAGCACTCGGAGGTTTGGTAGTTGGGCGAGGGGTGGTAGACAGCTGCACTTGGGCAAATCCCACATCACTATGCTGCCAAGATTAGGGAGATAATTGCTAATACTCATGAGCCAATCTGGAAAAGCTACACTACTGTAACCCTCTATCGAAAACTTCGTTAAACTGGTTGGTGGCACTAGCTCCTCCAACAACTCCATGTCTTCCACATATCTGTTTGCATCTCTGGTCCACTCTAATGTCAATTCTCTAATTTTCTGTTTTTTACTGATATTTATACTGTTTGCCTCTTCTGTGCTCTGCACATTTTCAAGCATCTCGATATGCATACTGACAGGATTTACAGGCTCAAGCAAGTAAAGGTTGCTCCCAGATTCAGTGCCATATGCATATACAGTGCCATTTGCATATACAGTGCCATTTGCATCTACAGAAAAAGTCCGTAAATGTTCCTCCACCTGTTCCAAGACGATTCCATTCATTTTAGCCGCGTATCTTGGAAGCCCAGTAACGTTGATGCACCCACGGAGGTCCAGCTTCCTGAGGCGGCGGGCACTTCCTGGTATACTAAAATGATATTTATTCTGAGACAAGTCCAACTGCTGCATATTGGGAAGTGTGCATATACAGTGAATAAAACTATCCATTAGATTTTCCGATGAGCTGTCAAAGATATAATGCAAGCATCCTGTTAGATTCAAATACCGGAGTTCAGTGAGACAGCCGATGACTTCTGGCAGCCCTCTCAGATTTTCACATTCTGATAACTCCAAATGTTGGAGTTTCGTGAGGCCACTCAAAGCTTCCGGTATTCCTAAAACACCACCACAGTGTGATAAGTCCAGATATATCAACTCGCTGAGCGTGCCAAATGACAATGGGAGTTCCTTTAGATTTCGGCAATACGATAAGTCAAGATGCATCAGACCTTTCATTTCACCAATTGACTTAGGTAATCTCAACAGATTTGTAGAACCACGAAGGTTGAGATAATTCAATTTTGTGAGCTGGGCGATACATCTCGGATCCATTCGACCACTGATATTTTGAACACTAAGATACCTCAACTGCTTCAATTTAGCAATAGAATCTGGCAACTTCATTAAATAGTATGGGCTTACATCTAAGACTAAGACACGAACATGCTTAGCTTGTGAATATGCATCAGGATGGAACCGATTTTCTTTCAAGCCATCATCAGGATGGTCCACAATATGCAGCGCCTTTATCTTTGTAGGTGAAGTAGCGGATGACTTCAATGGCTTGGTACAATCTGTAAGACATGCATAGCGGCAGTTGGGGCCCTTCAAGTAAAATTCGTCAGCCATGACCGATCTTGCGAGGTCATGCACCAGGTCATGCATGGTGAATAATGTAGCTTCTTCTTTTGCGTAGGAATATTCGGCAATGGTCTGCACAGGATTAACTGGACCAAGTAAGAACTTTAAAAGTTGAAAAAGGGCTCAACACAGCAGCTTGCACAGATTCACTGTTAACAAGACATTTTAGTTGTTAACAAACCATTAGGAACGTTTAGAAAGTTATTTGACTGGGTTTGCAAATTAGAAAATTCCTTATTTGACACTACGTTAAAATGTGGTTCCTTATTTGACACTACGTTAAAATGTGCTTCCTTATTTGACACTGAATTCTTTTGTCTTTCCTATATGACACTTGGTTCATCGATTGATGTAGAGGCTGGGGCTTTTTCCCCCTTATCGAAAAAAATATGACACTTGGTTAAAATTTTAGGGTGTGTCTATGTCTAAGTTGACTGGGAATTTCTTAAGTCTCAGTCACCTCAGAAAAGTGCAACTGCAGTTCAAAGAAAAGTGCAACTCGATCCAGTTGCACATTTCTGGCAGAAAAGTGCAGTTGCACTTTTTTAACAGAAAAGTGCAACTCAAGCACTTTTTTGTAAGTGACTTAGACTTAAGAAAATCTCAGTTGACTGAGACATAGCAAAACGGAAAATTTTATTCCTGGTATGACACTCTACTTCATTTTGAGCACTGACGGTGTTAAATAGTGGCATGAAAGGACACTTTTGCCCTTGTTACATTATGTGATCAGATTTTGTATACGCCTAACTAAAATCATGTTACACAAATGATAATCAGGATAATAGGATGCATATATATTGCATGCCTTATGTATATTTTGGCCATCTCAATTAATTGCCCCCCAACTATATTTACATCATTACATGCAACGAGCTGAGCCTGTGCGGCTGTGTGATCGAGTCTGGCACTCTGGCCAGACACGCCAGCATGGTCGCGTGCAAATTTACTCCGACGTCCACACGTACTAGCTTTGCCTCCCAAACCAAATACTTACACATCCTAATCCTCATGTACGTCTATATAAGCACCCGCAAGGGCTGCTATGTGTAGCAGTCATGAACCCTTTTCCGTTTTTTCAGTGGTTCACGCGAGTTTTTTTTTTTTTTGGCCGTGGGTTCCGATCAAAGGAGGTAGCAAATGAACCAGATTTTTATGCACAGGAATCCATTAAGATGCTTGCTTTCCACATCTGCTGCTGGCCGTATCCATCTAGTACTGTGCTCTGATGAAAACCAACACGGATGGCGTGCCAGACAGAAACATTGGAGAACCGCGACCCTTTACAGTTACACAGGGATTCAAGGGTACTATGGTCTCAGATGTTGGAAGAGACTAACGGAACCAACGGCGATGTCATATAAGGGAAAAAGTGTAGACAAAGTGTCAGACAGGTCAGGAAAAAAATTCGGTGTCAAATAAGGAACCACATTTTAAGGTAGTGTCAAATAAGGAATTCTCTCTTTGCAAATAGTAGGCATGAGGGGTGGAATACCTCATTTTAGAGATGAGGAGTTCGAGTAATGCAAAGAGCAAACGTTTGTGGAGGTATGGATTAGTTAACTCACCTTGGAGTGTTGCAGAAATGACATCTCCAGAAGCTGTGTAACATAACTCTCACCGAGTTGCCAGGTAGACAATATATTATTATATGGCTCCATGAATCCAAGAGCATTCCATTGATGAATTAGATCATCTTTAATTATATTGTGGCCTTTTGGAAAGATTGCACAATAAGCAAAGCATAACTTCAATGATGGATTATCTATGAAGTTGTAGCTCAGCAATAAGGATGCAAGCACTTTATGTGTAGATGATATATCTCTGGCATTAGGTAGATTCCAGATATGATTGGACCTGACCGAATCCCACACATCATATGGCTTGGATTTTAACATGTGTCCAAGTGATTCAGCAGCTAAAGGCACACCTCCACACTTTTTTGCAATTTCCTTTCCAATCAGCTCCAAACGATCTTTGCAAGGATGTGCTTCAAAGTTGCACTTTTGTTTAATAATATCCCAGCACATTTCATATGTCAAAGGAGCTAAGCAGTATGGACCGACACTACCAATTTCCTTTGCAGTGCTTTCTTCACGTGTGGTTACCACAACCATCACCTTGCTCCCCCCAGCCTGCTTTAGCATAACCTTCAATTTTTCAAGTTCAGAAGGACGCTTCTCCCACAGGTCATCCAAAATGATCAGAATCTTCTTATTACCAGCAAGTAGCTTTTCAAGGCGATCATGAATGATCTTCAGCTCGTCTATCTTGCTCTGCTCTTCCTTTTCTGATAATTGTGATATTATAGAATTGCCAATTTTTTTTAAGTCAAGTTTCTCTGACACATAGACCCACACCTTAGAGTACTCTTTGAACTGGGGATCCTTGTAAACCAATCTTGCCAAGGTGGTCTTCCCGATGCCTCCAAAACCCCATATGGAAAGGAAGGTGGTCTTTTTAGCGATGCCCTTAGATAGACGATCCATGATCTTCTGTTTGTCACCAGTCCTCCCAATGGGATCTGTTTCTTCTGCATTCACTGGTGTTTCCCGGATATCAGGAACGGGCTGCTTGTCCCTGCGAGTTTCTGCCGCAACACTATATTTCGTATGGTCTTCTGATATCTTATGTAGCCTCTCTTGCATCTCTTTCATCTTATTTGGCATCTTAAATTTGTTCACGAAACCTTCCAACTGCAAGAGGTGTGATATGTCAGTACCACGGAAGACAGGAAAAGCACATACAGTTTTATGGTTAAACAAATGATTGTTAGCTTTTAGGCCTCCTTGGGTGTCAGGATCCCGATGGATCTGACCGGAAGAGGATCATCAAGAAGAGAGATTTGAGAGGAATTCGGTAGAAAAATGATAAATGCAAGAACTAAATAAAAGATAAATTGCTGGAAATAAAGGATAAAATTAGGATCCACATTTCTTGGTTTTACAACAGGATACAAGGGTAGGCTTATATAGACCTAACCCACTATAACATAACAACATAGGTGGAATACCCGTGAGAACCCACCTAGCCTCCCGGGTCGCTAGAGGCGACTCCGGAGGTGCCACCGCCGCCATCCAAAGAGCGCCTCCCGTGGATCCTAAACTACCTCGCCGCCGCCGGAGGAGGCCGTCTAACGGCGGACGGCGGCGGCGGCGGCGGGCGTCCTCCCCGTTCATTTTTTTTAGCCCTCGTTGATGTCTCTTTCATCCCATCCGATCTCGATCTGGTTTGCCGGATCCCTGAGTCTTGTACCAAGGATTTGCAGCCACGATCTAGCATGATCCGCGCCACGTCGACACTCCAATGAGATTTTGTCGTCCTGTTGTGCAATCTCCAAGAAGATGTGCAGTGCAAGGTCGTTTGTGGCAGTTTGAGTTCAACGCCCGCCTTGGCCATGGGACTGATTGTCTGAAGGCGTTCGGCTGCTCCGGATCCACTGGTGACTGCCTTGCCGGCATTCCGTGTGGCGCCCTCGTTGCTGCTGTTGGCTGCGGCCCATTGGGGACAAGATCCCCTGGTCGTGGCTACTTCATTGCTGCTGTTGGCTGCAGGCCATTGGGGACAAGATCACCTTAGGAAATGTCTTACGGCAAATCATTGCCGCGATTACCATGGAGCTGCCGGAGGCGGGTATTTCAACTTAGTTCAAGGTCAGAGGTCTCCATGCTCATGTCGAGTTCGAGGCCGCTAAGTGGCGGTGGTGGAAGGAAGGACGACGATTGCCCGGCAGCTGAATTTGCATACTTGGTTATTAGTCTTGCGAATAACGGTGGTGGTCCTCGGATTTCTCTCGCGCTAAGTGAAGATCAATCGGAAGCTTCTTCCCACCGGACTGGCTGGTTTGTCGTGTTCCGGAAGGCCTTGCCGGCAAAATTTATTGTGCGATCAATGCCTAAAGATTGCTGGACTGGGTGTTTTCGGTCATGCGCACCCATGTTTTTTATCTGACCGTTTGGTTTCAGAGGGAACGCTTCGAAACTCTGCTGGGTGTTAATATCATGGAGCTCGTTTTCTTTCCATGGCGCTGGCGGAGAAGGTCATGAAAGCAGAGAGAGATCGGTGGAAGAGCAATGGTAATCGGATCTTGCTAGTGAGGTGGAATTGGCTTGGTGCTTTGTGACTTCAAACAACGACTTGTATGTGGGGGCGACTGCACAGGAGAAGTTCAGAGTTCTATCTTCAAGGTGAAAATCCAAGGTGAAAATCCAAGGTCTGGCCTTACTTGGTTGTGCCTAGCAATATTTTTATTGAGCTATGTTGAGATATGTGTATATATGTAGGTGTATTTTCTGTATTTATGACGGACCCACCTCCTTTCATGTATAGTTGAGGTTGTGGCCTATATAGGTACAATGTCTCACATCAATGCATTGTGATTTGCATCATTCACATGGTATCAGATTCCCCATGATCGTAATCTCCCAAAACCGGTTGCCGCCTCTCCCCTTGGCGCCGCCGCCGATCCTCCTCCTGCCCCCCGCGCTGGCCCCCTCCAGCTGGCCGCCGCGATGTCTTCTACTCCCTCCTAAAACCCCTGGACCGGGGTCATCTACGTCTACACCATGCCCGTGCCCCATCCACCCGCTCCGGGCATCATGGGTCCACGCCCGCCGACGCATCAGGATCTCTTCGCCGCGCCGCAGCCGGCCCCCGACGCCCTGCCCTACGGCGGCTTCGCACCGTACGCCGCCCCACCGCCGGCCGCACCGGCCCCCTGGGACCCTGCCCTCTACACCGCCCTCCAGTAGGCGCCCTCTCCGGGCTCCTACACTGGCGGCGGTGACTGGTTCATGGACACCGGTGCCTCCGCACACATGGCTGCTCACCCGGGTAACCTCTCCACCTTGTCACCAACTTCCACTTCCTCTCGCATCATTGTCGGTAACGGTGCTGGTCTCCCCATCTCCCACATAGGTTCCACTAATTTTCCGTCTAATTCTAAGCCTTTATCTCTCAATAATGTGATTGTTTCTCCTCAACTTGTCCAAAACTTAGTTTCTGTTAAAACTCTCTCTCCTGACAACTTTGTAATTGTGGAATTTGACGCGTTTGGTTTTTCTGTAAAGGACGCCCGTACCCGGATGGTTTTGCACCGCTGTGAGAGTCCTGGCGATCTCTATCCCGTCCAGCCGACTCCTTCCTCTCACGCTGCACCTCGCGCTCTTGTCGCCGGCGTCGATCTCTGGCATGCTCGCCTGGGACATCCTAGCCCCGCCACACTCCGTCAAATCATGAAGAGTTTTTCTTTTTCTTGTAATAAACTTGATACTCACACCTGTGAGGCGTGTCGTGTTGGCAAGCACGTACGTCTCCCCTTTAGTAGCTCTTCCACAGTTGCGTCATTTTCTTTTCAGTTAATTCATAGCGATGTTTGGACTTCTCCCATAACTAGTAATTCTGGTTTTCTATACTACCTTGTTCTGTTAGATGATTTTTCTCACTTTGTATGGACGTTCCCTCTCCGTAAGAAATCCGATGTAGCCCAGACCCTCACCACTTTCTACGCCTATGTCTCCACCCAATTCGGTCGCCCCATTCATGCTCTCCAAACCGATAACGGTAAGGAGTTTGACAACACCACCATCCGCAACATTCTTGCTTCCCACGGCACCATCTTTCGTCTAACCTGCCCATACACATCCCAGCTGAACGGCCGAGCCGAGTGCGTCCCCCGCACCCTTAACGACTGCGTCCGCACCCTTCTCTTCCACGCCCATATACCTCCTTCATTTTGGCCAGACGCCCTCACCATCGCCACCCTCCTAGTTAATCTCCGCCCGTGTCATCCTCGCTGGAACTACGCGCCACACCATCTTCTTTTCGGGTCTCCCCCGTCCTATGACGGCCTCTGCATCTTTCGTTGTCGCTGCTATCCTAGTACCGCCGCCACCGCCCCTCACAAACTCGCCCCGCGCTCCGTTCCTTGTGTCTTCCGTGGTTACCCGGCTAACACCAAAGGCTGCCGCTGCTATGATCCGGTTTCTCACCGCGTCATCACCTCCCGGCACGTGTACTTTGATGAGCATTGCTTTCCTTTTGCACAGAGATAGGTGGCGGCCACTCCTCCTTCGACTACTGATGGTCCCCGGCGTCGACCCCCTGCCCCGGCAGTCCCGCCGGCTGCAGTGCCCTCGAGCTCGGACTCGGGCACTGCCTCATCGTCCTCCGTCGCGCCCTTGAGCTCTGGCTCGGGTGCTCCTTCGTCGCCCTCTCGGTCACCCTCGAGCCATGTCTCGGGTGACCCCGCGCCGACGCCCGCCCCAACACCGCCTGCGTCGCCCTCGAGCCCCATCTCGGGCGCCGCGCCGTCTTCACCGGGCCACGCCTCGTCTCCGCCGCCTTCGCCGGGTGCCGCTCCACCGCTGCCCCCGCTACCAGCCACGGGACCCCTAACTCGCGCACGAGCGGGCATCTCTCGCCCGAGTATGCGGTATCCCTCCGATGAGTACGTCTGCACTGCATCGACCTCTGCACCGTCACCGCTATACCTGGGCATGTGTCGGGATGGGCCGGGCCTCTGGCCGGCCCGAGGAAAGCTCGACGCTAAAAAAATCCGGCCCAAGCCCGGCCCGGCCCGACCAAATACCCACCAAGCCCGTCGTAGTGTTAAACTGTGTTTTCGGGCTACCCAGGCCCGGCAGTCGGGCCAACATTTCTCGGCCTAGGCCCGAGTTTTTCGGGCCGGGCCTCGGGCCGGGCTTCGTGTCGGGCCTCGGGCCGGGCTGCCCATGGCCAGGTCTGGTCACCGCTGCCCGCCTCCGCTCGGGCGGCCCTCCGCGACCCCATGTGGTCTGCGGCCATGCAGGAGGAGTTTGACGCCATGCACGTAACCAGACGTGGCAGCTCGTGCCTCGACCGCCCCACGCCAACATCATCACCGGGAAGTGGATCCTCAAGCACAAGTTCCATCCTGATGGGACCCTGGATCGCCATAAGGCGCGCTGGGTGGTACGCGGCTTTCGTCAGTGAGCCGGCATCGACTTCACCGACACTTTCGCTCCGGTTGTTAAGCCCGGGACGATTCGCACTGTCCTCCAGCTTGCGCTCTCCCGCGCCTGGCCAGTTCATCAGATGGATGTGTCCAACGCCTTTCTCCATGATCACCTTGAGGAGTAGGTCTTCTGTCAGCAGCCTACGGGGTTCGTCGACACCACTCACCCCGAGCACGTGTGCTTGCTCTCGCGTTCGTTATACGGACTCAAGCAGGCTCCTCGCGTGTGGTACCAGCACATCGCAGCGTTTCTTCATCACCTCGGCTTCCGCTCGATACGCTTCGATGCCTCGTTTGTTTGTTTACAGCCAAGGCGCCGACATTGCGTACCTCCTTCTCTACATCGACGACATCATCTTGACGGCTTGCACCACGGACCTTCTTCGCCGCCTCACCGACCGTCTTTGCGCTAAGTTCGCCCTCAAGGACTTGGGGCCCCTGCACTACTTCCTCGGCATCGAGGTTGTTCGTCGCACCGATGGCTTCTTCCTGCACCAGCGCAAGTACGCACGTGAGCTCCTCGACCGCGCAGGCATGCTTAATTGCAAGGCCGCGACCACGCCTGTCGACACGAGGTCCAAGCTCTCCGCTACGGATGGAGCGCCCGCACCCGATGCGTCCTTCTATCGATCCATCATCGGTGCCCTGCAGTACCTCACTCTGACACGCCCAGAGCTCCAGTACGCCGTTCTGCCTCCATATGCACGCTCCGCGCGATACTCATTGGACTGCGGTCAAGCGCATACTTCGCTACATCTTTGGGACCATGGACCTTGGTCTATCGCTTCACGCCTCCACCGCCATGGACATCATCGCCTACTCCGATGCAGACTGGGCCGGCTGCCCCGATACGCGACGCTCCACGTCGGGCTATTGTGTCTAACTTGGACCCTCGCTTATATCATGGTCGTCTAAGCGACAGCCCACGGTCTCTCGCTCCAGCATCAAAGCAGAGTACCGAGCCGTCGCCAACGCCGTCGCCGAGGTCTCCTGGCTCCGACAGCTTCTTGGCGAGATCTCGGTTCCCGTCGCCAAGGCCACCTTTGTCTACTGCGATAATGTCTCCGCGGTCTACCTCTCCGCCAACCCGGTCCATCATCGCCGCACCAAGCACATCGAGCTGGACATCCACTTCGTTCGGGAGCAGGTGGCTCTTGGCCATATTCGTGTTCTTCATGTGCCCACCTCCCAGCACTTTGCGGACATCATGACCAAGGGCCTGCCTACGGCGTCCTTCGAGGAGTTTCGATCCAGTCTTTGCGTCAGTTCTATCGACGCTTTGACTGCGGGGTGTGTTGAGATATGTTGAGATATGTGTATATATGTACGTGTATCTTCTGTATTTATGCAGGACCCACCTCCTTCCATGTATAGTTGAGGTTGTGGCCTATATAGGTACATGTATTTGTCTCACATCAATGCATTGTAATTTGCATCATTCCACATTTTTGTTGAAGACATTGTTTTGAGAGTGAGGACTTTCTTCAGGGTGAAAACCTGATCGGGCGACGATAGTGTTTGTGCACTATTCCTTCTTGGAGGCGTTGCTTATGGAGAAGTTGATCTTCTGGTGTTGTCTTGGTGGTGACAGTGTTGTTGTTTCAAGTTTTCGATCTCCGGGACTTTTCTTTTTTGTAATTATTCTCTTTTTTGTTGTTGTGTGCATCCTTTATGCCATTAGGGCATGATGTTGTTGCAGAGGCTGGATGTAATTGGTATCTCCGCGATATTAATATATGCTCTTTATCGAAAAAAAAGGTGGAATACCCATACTACCCATACAGCTATTAGCCCACTAGTAAATCCACTACTCATACCCATACTCCCTGACACTGGGTTTCCTACTAGAACTTGTATATATGGTGGCACACATGCATCTATTTGTATAACAGGACTCCAAGACGAGGATTTGAATTTCGTTTTCTGCTTCTTTTTCCCCGCCCCCAACGAGATGGACGAAATTCAGGCAAAATCCAGAACAATGCGGCGCACAGTGAGAACCAACCTGAGGTTGGGTGGTTAGGAGGGTGGTTGTACCCCCAGCCCACCAGAGTTCAAACCCCAGGTTTGACATCTGTGTGTCTCATACAGGCGGAATATTCATTCAGTGGGAGGCGATGTTCCCGTCGACAGCGAGGCGCCTGTGGTGACTTCGTCAATTTCAAGATCTAATCCGCCGGCTCAGTCTTCTGGAGGTGCTCATAGGGGTAGGGTGTGCGTGTGTGCGTTCATAGGGGTGAGTGTATGCGCGTGTATATGAGCACCTGCGTTTGTACTGTGTTTCTAAAAAAAAAAATGCGGCGCACAGTGAAGACATGGCCAGCGACAACGCTGTTTCCAGGCTCCAATCGCGCCATCTTGTTCCCATGCTTTCCTCTTTCTATCTGAGCAAGGTTCCCCAAATTTTATGCAGTATATATATAGGGAGATCGACTCCATCTTACTCAAGACCGGCCGCCGCGGTTCTGGCCGCCGAGCCGGTAGCATAGTTATACCGAGCCCATACGAAAGTTCCATGAGTGCAGTATATATAAAAAAAAACATCAGATCTAGTTCATACCAGGTTGTTGTCAGCTTCGAAGTCATCAAGCATGTCGGAGATCTCATACAAGGCGTCCTTGAGCCGCTTCAGCCACAGGCGCGTAGGTTCGTCCGTGATAGAACGCCTTTCTGCCTCGATGAGCACGGCTTCCACCGACTCGAGTGTCATCTTCATCTTCTCCATATCCTTCCTCAAGTTCTTGTGCAGCTTGAGCTCGCCTTTAATGGCGGAACCGATCTCTGTGATCACCACCTTGATGACACCCGAGACGACCATGCCCCCGACGACCGCTGCCGCCATTGCTGCTGCGAGTGGGTTGTATGCTCCTGGCTCGGCTGGGTCTTACGGGAACACCAGTAGAGGAGCAGGAGTACAGAGGCTACCGGAGAAAACAGAGAGGGAGAGAAAAAGATGGAAAAGAGCTAGAAATGGGCTTGGACAAGATCGGTTGAGATTTGACTTGGTTCTGGGTTCACTTTGGCAGGACTTGACTCACTGACATGTGGACCCCGCATATGATATGACGAGGCCCACCTGTAATATTTTTTATAATTTAATTTTTTATTTAATCATGTTTGGCTAAACAGAGCCATCAATTTCTAAACTAATGACGCCTTTGGTTGACCTGACTTTTGATGGAGGGAACGGGCGGATGTTCAGACTGTGTTTGGTAGCAAAACAGTATTTCAGCAATAATGTAGTTTCTCAGGATGCCACTGTTTTAAAAAGTCTGATGTGTTCGGCTGTGGCTAAAAATTG
Source organism: Lolium rigidum (assembly GCF_022539505.1). Classification (NCBI taxonomy): domain Eukaryota; kingdom Viridiplantae; phylum Streptophyta; class Magnoliopsida; order Poales; family Poaceae; genus Lolium; species Lolium rigidum. The sequence continues at coordinate 279,428,744 of NC_061509.1, forward strand.
TGGTATTGATACTTTAATATCTCTCAAAACGTGTTATTTTTAAAGTATTGAAAAAAACAACTTCGAACCTCTTTTTCTGAAACTGAAGTATTGCTAGCACAAGCAGTTAAATACTATGGTTTTGTAATGCTTCAGTTTTTAAAATAACTTTGTTGCTAAAGTAGGTAAGCTCCAGCAGAGAGAATATTCGGCTGATATGCATCTGGTCACATGATAGCCTGCTCCTTGCAGAGTTGCAGACCTCCCTTTATCTGCACAAGTTTTTTTCTGTTGAGATTTTTCTCTTTACAAGATTAAATGAAACTAGGTCCGTCCGTTATTGTGTCATCGGTACTCTAACACCCACACAGTCCAAACAAGTCAAATCAGCCACTCAAAAAGATAACAATCACACAACTTTAATCAACCTTCCATGTATATATATGTAGCTAGTGCAGGGAAACTAGAAAACACCATTCCAATTTCCAGAATCAACATGCATTCGTGTACAGAATGACCTTCAACAATATTTGTTTTTAGCCTTACAAAATTGGGTGACGTTCACCAGAATAAAATAGGAGTAACTCTCAAGAATCTGTAGACCTCACATCTCCTGACGTTAGTCAAGCTGAACCCGCTACCTCCAGGCTCGTTCGAACTGTCCCCAGAATCTCCGACCTCAACTGCATCAGCAACCTACCCAGGTAATTCAGACCTTCACCTTCGCGCCCACCGCCCCAGAACAGATCATGGGGCGAGGCCTCGACGAGAACAGAGCCAGCCGTCGACAGCAGCATCTCCGTCAGGTGGGGATAGCTTGAAAACTTGCATTTTAGAGCTTTGTACATCACATCTATTTTCATCGACTCCCAATCTGGCCGTACCTAAAGAGGAAATAAAGAGTTGAAAGAAAGAAATAAATTGGTTTGCCGAACCAAGCAAAGAGTATGCAGCAAATGGTCTATGTGACAAGCGAGCGAACGAGCCAAGACAAAAATATTATGTGGTAATTGTCGCCATGGACACCCTACCGATGATGATTCCTTGGCACTGTCATGCTGGTAACACCTACCCAAGTACCCAACCAATAGCAGTGAGTGATGATATACACCCTAGAACTAACACATAAATTAGAAGGAAAATTAAGGGGAGTTCCTGTCCACTTTTGTGATTTGAGGATGAAAAAAGAATGCTTTCAAAATTGTTGAATATTTTCTATGCATAATGTGATGCAAACCTACATAATTTCAGATACGCGTTCGCTTCTGCTATCTAGGACCACAAAAAAAGAGCAGCCAGGGATTAGTGCACCCGTTTGCTATGGCGCTACATTTCTACTTTTAGCCGGGACACGTTTGAAGAGTAAATTTGAAGGTATGTTTATGAATTACTTCAGGAGCACTGCATGTCTACATTAATGAATTTTGTCAAAAAATCAGAACTCCCTTTCATGCTCAAATCGCAAAGGGGGTGTGAGCAGCATTGGACACTAAATTTCTAGTCTAAATCGTAAACAACGAAACAGCAAATTGATCAATTATTTTTGGAACAAAAAAACGCATTTGGACTGGTGATAATTCTCATCTAAGTGGTTGATCTATTAATGTTGACATCATCAGGTAACATACAATTTGATCACCATAGTACAACGACAGGTAAGGTTGGACATATTTTCTGGTAAAGGCAAGTAAGAATACAGTGTGATGTACTCTACAATACAGTGTGCTGTACTTTTAAATAAATGTGTGCGCACGAGGTACCTAATGAATTGCAGCTGATATATGGTGGGATGGGAAGTTTTACCATAAGTTATATATAAGCTATAGACAAGGCCCATCAACTTAATATTGGTGGCATTATAGTGATAATGTTAGATGACAAAAATTGTGGCCAAGTATGTACTTACAAGTTCAATTAGCAGAACTAGATGTAAAGATTGCATAATGAGACTACAATCATCCCAGATGGAAAACAACACCAAAGTTACACTCTTGCCAGTTATTTTCCAATTTATATATCTTATTTTAATGCTACCGAGATACTTTCCTCTTTATTCAGGTTCTCTTTGACTCATTTTGGGTGCTTATCTTCTTGATTGAAAAGACACCTACTTCCTCCTAGGTATTCTCTTTATAATACCTTTCATCAGAAAGATCCAAAAAAAATTAGATGCCAATTTTATATATTGTATCTAGATGGTCTGTTGATCCTTTCCCACAATAATCAGCAAACAGTATAGCAGAATATTCAGATATACCAATTCAGGGAATTCTCTTTGCCGAGTCCTTCCTATTCTAGCAGCTTCTTCAGGACTCCTTGCCTGCTTTATTTCTTGCACAATGTCTCTTGCTTGAAGATTGTCAACACCAACAAATTTATGTGCCTGCAAATAATTTTGGGCTTACTTATGATGCTAAAATAACGTTTGCAGATGTTGAAGATTTAAAAGATGCTCTAGTCAAACATGATCAAGAATTCATTTTCATAGCAGAGAGTAGCACAAAAAGCAGCAAGATAAACCTGGTAATAGTGCTCCACTGTTAGCCATGTCAAACAATCTCCTTTTTCATGAGGCATGTGAAGTGGATGAGGAGAAAAGTTTGAGAAAGCCCCAAAGGTATCCCAAGTCTTGTAGAAGGAGATAATATTTGTTTCATATGGAGATACTTCCGGATCAACTGAAGGTATTTCATTCACAGAGGGTATCACAGGTGAGAGATCAGGAATAGGTTGGATGAATCCACTCATGAGCATGTCACGGTCAATCTGCAATATTGTAAGGAAATATATAATATTACTGCCACGAAACTAAGAGGGACACATGCAGATGTAACTACTACTCCTAAATAATATATATATATATGCCGCACGCACAGCTACTCCAATGTTCAGTGTAACATATGTAACAATTATATAAGATACCACGTGTATGAACTTCTATCCAAAGCTGGAAGAAGCGGTAGCCAGTATGGAACTACTGAATTCTACAGAAATATGTCTTATCTTACACAGCAGCAAGAAAAGCATGACACATGGTGTAATAAAATTGTAATCTAGCAACTAGCGAGAACATATAATTGAACACATGAGAATTCGAAATGGAACATAAGGAATTAACCTGCTCATATGAAACATCAATTAAATCAATTGCCTGGGTCATTTGATTCATCCCTAGTTCACCTACTGGTGTTGGAGCATTTACTCCACCAATTATTTTTGGAGCACAGAATGCATACACCTGTTGGAAGAACAAAATATACCGATATGAAGTTGTAAGCAGAGCTCAATTATAATATGGAGAGCATAAAAAGCAGAGCTCAATTTACAACATGCACACAAAAGCAAAAAAAAAGAAGAGCAAACCTAAAAATGAAGTCATTTAATGCACATATGGGAACTGGCTGAATTTTATGGTGCATGTTGGATATAAGATGCTTAGGAAAGTGAATGCACAGAGACTATCCCTATGGTTTTGTAAGTCCCGCCCAAAGAGTGGTCCCTCCCCAAAGGTCCCTGAGCAGCACTACTTCTCCCTGATATAAAGTATGTCTACATAATGCTTAAATTGGGGATCATCTGTATACCGAGGTCATAAGATTATCCTTCTAGCATTCTTATATTCTAAAAAGGGAAAGCTGATTTCGATGAAGTAAAAATAAATAAAGAGCATATCGATGTAATATCCTCAGAAGTTACCAAAATTCAACTGCAAAGACGTTGAACATAGCTTGTTGACCAATTCAATGGATAACATATAAATTAATGGTGCCACTTCTTTTTGGAAAGTATACAAATTATAAATATCATTCAGATTTGGTAGTTGTGAACTTGCAATAAACAGAAGACTGCTATTGCACCTAACAATTTACAAGAGAACTCTATCAACTTCTTAAATACTCCCTCCGTCCCATGAAATATGTCTTAAGTTTTTCTAATTTCGATGTATCTAGACACTAAACTTAGACAAACTTAAGACATGTTTCATGGGACGGAGGGAGTAGAAGTGTCTTAAGATTGGTAGGTTTGATTTCAAATTCAGAACTCAAACAAACATTAGCCAACAAACTAGAAAAACAAAGGCAACAAATAAACATTCTGGATAACTATATAATATGTTCGATACATAAGTAAATGCACATGACTCGTTAAATAAAAAGCATTTACCTTGTGAATAACTCTTGCAGATATAGCAGCAGCTGATAGGGTCCCACCACACTCCCATAATACAGAAAGGTAACCACGATCATAACAATATGACATAACATCTCTAGGATTTAGCATGTCAAACTCCACTACTTCCACACCCTTCATAGCAAGCTTCTTTTGGAAATCTCTCCGAGCACCTCTTTGTGTTGCAACTATTGTATAGGCCTCATGAACATTCCATAAATTTGCTTCTTCAGGAAGGTCACAGGTTTGTGACATTACAATGCGCACTGGAACATGCCCCTTCACATGCCTTGCAGTTAATTGAGGATCTATAACACAACTAACAGTTATTCAATCCTATGAAAGAACAGTGATATGTAACACACAAGATAAAATTTATTGCATTATCTCTTCATTACCATCACGGCGGACCGTATTTCCACCAACTATAACAGCATCACTTCTTCCACGCAATTCAAATACTCGGCCTCTGGATGCTCTGCCGCTTACCCAAGATGCGTGCCCGCTACTAGCTGCAATTTTGCCTGTCATTTCCATCGATGGAAATGATATAAAGTACAAGTTGAATATTACTTCTCAGCTGTAGTACGTAACAAATTAACCAGACTAATATAAGAAAATGAAAAAATACTAGGCCTCACCATCTGCAGTCATAGCATATTTCAGAACCGAGAATGGAACATGATAGGCAGCTCGGTAAAGTAATGGAGCATTTACGATGAGGCATGAAGTTAGAGCTTCCTACAGTGAACACCTTAAAACATATTAGCAAGTCAGTGAAATTCAAGTTTGCGGCTGCTGCACTGTAATGTTCTTATTACAAAAAACTGCTTGGTAACGATTACCATAACCTATTGCAGTGGCAAAGAAAGCCTAAGCAACCAGCACCTAATGTAAAGAAAAGAATTCAAATAGAAAACTCAAAGAGCAAATTGATAATATATATCTCCGAGATGCTTACTAGGTTAAACACGAAAATACATCAGGAAAAAGGGGTTTGTAGATGTTCCAAACTCATAACAGAACAACTGAAGTGAATAAATGAGTGGCGGGATCAAGAAAGCTACCTAGATAAATATAAGTATGTCAACCATGTAAGAAAACTAAATCATTATGATACGTTGTAATTTGCAACTATTAAGGGTCCTGACCTTACAACTAAACGAGCATCAAGGTGTTCTTAGCTTTAGTAAGATGCTCGGTATTTGTTAGCAATTATACTCCAATAACAATTTGGTGAATCGGTTATCTTTGTTATCTTGCCACAATACACAGCATATCCATAATGCTGAAGACAAGGAGCTGTCTCCTATGGGCTGAAAACAATAAATAATCTCAGATATAATCCCTATGTTTGCCATTTCTAGTAGCTACTAAAGACGTTAATGAACTTGAATTTCTGATTAAACTCTGATAGATCAACAGAAGTGGTCACTAAGACATTTCTAGTTAAAGAAAACCTAAGAACATTAAAAAAAATTATACTTAGTGTCAACTGCCAAATCCACAAAATCATAACTGTACATTCAGGACACACGTGATCTTACAAACCAACAGTTGCATAGTGATTTATATCCAATTATTACTCAAAGTAAAGCATAAAAGATATTTCTGGAACTTATTGTTTAGTTGTGTGCTTTTCTTTAGCAATCATACAGCATAAATAAATATTTGCATTTTAAATTTGTTAAACCACTTCTAAAGATGGCTTCTAGAGGACATGATGCAACAGCACTGCAAGGTAGGGTGTGCCTCCGCTAAGCACTTACTGCTATTTTGACACTGTAGCTGATACATAAGTTAATACTTAACATATAAACCAAGAGTCACCTCGAACAATTTGCTCTGGAGATCTTCCCCCACAACATCAACTTGAATGCCTTCACTTCGCAATGATTGAATTGCTTTGCCTCTCAAGTGCTTCAAGGGATGTCTAAGACCCACCACAACTCTTGTAATTCCTGCCTGATAAAATCATTAGTTTTCTCCCTGCATTTAGGACATCTTTTCACATGAATGTACGACAAGAATCTGAATGTACTGACTAAAAGCTTGAGCAAATCTAATGCAGCATTCCTATAGTATACATTCTAGTTTTTCATGGAACCACAGTGCTCGTGCAAGCAAGCTCACGACGATCAAAACCTCATAATTCGAACGAAAACAGGATCCAATTTGTACAGTAAAACGATACCCTAAATCTTATGCTTGTACACTATCCACATTTGGTTTTATAACAGTTTTCAGTAGTACAGCATCCCCTAAGAGAAACTGAACTGAGATGGCGAAGGGTGTTCAGTGGAGCACCTGGACGAGGGAGGAGACGGCGGTGCTGTCCCCGTAGCAGTCGCCCGGCTCGAGGTTGAGGTAGGCGGTGGCGCCGCGTGCGTGCTCGCCGGCCTCCTGGGCGGCGAGGAGCTCCGCGCAGGGCGTGCCCTGCGCGTAGAGGAACCCCTCGCCTGCCACCCACGCCTCCAGGTCGTCGGTCTCGAGCTGGGGCCTGGCGATGACGCACCCGAAGTTGGGGTGCGGGGAGGTGAGCCCCGCGGAGCGGTCGGCCACGTCGGCGGCGCGGCGGAGGAAGACGGCGTCGTGGGCGTGGGAGGCGGTGGAGACTGCCGCGCGGGTGGAGGTGAGGCGGCGCCGGCTGGGTGTGAGGCGGAGCGGGCGGGAATAGGAGGCCGGAGCAGGCGCAGCCACGAGCGGCCGCGGCGGCGGAGGCATGGCTGAGGACTTGAGATGAGCTCACGGGTGCGTGGCGGAGTGGAACTGGAGAGGGGATGGTGCCGGTGCCAGCATAGGGCCGAGCAGGGGCGGCCGCCGTGCCGTTCGCCGACGGCGAGCTTCAGTCTGTCCGGCGCGGCGCTGGTAGGCTGGGAGGATTTGGAGATGTGAAGGGTGGGGTTGGGGAAGGAGGCTGGGGTCTAGAGTTTCTGTTCAAAATTGTAAAATCGATTTGAAATTGCCAAAAATAATCCGAAAAAGTTCGGAATGTTGTCAACGGCGTACAGTAGAAGTGTATAGATTTCCAAATTCCAATGCAAAATATGTATCTATTCTGGGCTCAGAAAAAATGATAAATCTTAGAAGTCGTTTGGAAGCCAGGTTTTCATTTCATTTGTAGCATTTTGAAATGAATACATGTATTTATTTCATTTACATTATAATTCTAGAAATGGACACTTGTTTGGTTGCCACAGGAATTATAAATGATAGTAGAATTCAATATTGAATTTGTTTGGTTGCCACAGGAATTGTGAATGACAGGTTTCAGCTCGGAATTGTGATTACACATGGCATCATTTTGCTGGATTTCCCAAATGAAATGATGGCCCAATTCTGTGGCAACCAAACAGCCCACCTATGGAATTTTAAAATGAATTCCAAGATTCCAGGCTCAAATGATGGATACCAAACGACCTCTTACAGATTTTAGGTGTTTTGAAATTTTACACTGTTTACCACACCTAGATCCGGACCTTTTTCATTTTTATTTAGCCTAGAATACAAGGTATTTCGTATTCAAAATTTGCACACCGGTAGAGACCTCACCGACTACATTCAACAGTATTTTTGTTTTTTGTTTACTTTCGATATTTTGAATTTTCAAAAAAAAAAATCGTGTGCTCTCAAGCCCCACCCCTCTTGAGCAGAGTCTCCACCTGCCATATGTTCCCTCGTTGATACTTTTACTTCAGAGACAGGAACGGGTATTTGTGGTCGTCGTCTCGTGGTGGATATTCCATCTTTTTCTTCCCGTTGTAGTGACCGCGCACACCGCCGCATGTTGTACTGTACAAGTCGTTGAGATAACCCTCACGAAACACCGTCCATAAATGCTACATCCAACAAAGTAGCTCAACAGAAACATCACAGATCCAAAGAGGGTTGACAATAGACTCTCATCACAAGATATTCTCTGTAATCTCCACGGCACACTGAAGCTCCCATGTAAGCTTCTAATCAAACCAAAAATCTATAAGAAGCAACTCGTCGATTACTCTATGACAAAGCCTATCTTGGGTCCTACGGGGCTTATGATTGCTTCTACAGCAAGACTTTCAATGGATAGGTTATAGGGTTCGGAAGAGTGGTTCCCTCATATATTGTATCTCAATTTCAAATATATCTAAACTCGGTGACTACTGGTGTACTCCGACTGTCTGACATTGGCTCCTGTAGTGGTCCTCCTCTTCATCCTATTGGATCTGGATGGATGACCTACCTTCTCTAAAGTCTAGAAAGGGATGAGAGAATAGATTGAGTATGGACGTACTCAACAAGCTCAACTACTAGGGAGTCCGATGCACTATCTACGACCATCAATCAGGGATCCTAGACATGCAAGGTTTTCAAAAACATTTTTAGAGAAGGTATGTTCCAGATTTGTGAAAACTATGTTCATCAGCTTTCATGGGTTGTGAGAACTTCATGGAGCTCATTTCACCGCGATCGTAATTCTTTGCCCAAGAACAGGGGTATCATGGTACACTTTCTACACTCTCAACAGGTAAGCTAGTTTATCCACACACTTTATCCATGTTACACATCTGGGACAAGTCTGACTTATTCCCATTCAGACTTCCTTGGTCTAAGGTCCGGACTAAAGACTCTGTCAATCATTGTACGTCTCCGCGACCCTGCACTCCACCCAGTGTAACAAGTTTTGGTCGCGGGTAAAAGGACGAGAAGTCTCCTAGAGGGGGTGAGTAGGCATTTTAAAATCAATTATAGATTTGGCTTGTAAGAATATAGAATTAAACTAACGTTTATTTTACAAGCACAAAACCTAAATAAGCTAGGCTCAACTAAGTGCAACAACAACAAGTTAATATAGGCAAGATAGCACGGGAGTGGTGTTTTGGAACATGGGAGCATATGCTCCCTATATTTTGAAATGTATCTTACACATATTTTAAATTTCAAAAAAATTGAAACAAAAAATTCGCACGTACATCTTCACGTGCTAAGCACTCACAAAGTCGTTTCATCAAAAATACACTTATCATGTGACGTGTGTAAAAAAGACAAAATTCAGTGCTAAAAATAATGCTTTTTACAGGATAAGTTTTCTCTTTTTTACATAGGCCACAAAAAATATTATTTTTTCATGAAACTTACCGCACAGACATATATTATGGAGATGTACATGTAGAATTTTTTGTCAAAATCTTTCCACACTTGAAAATATGTTTTCTTGGTAGAGGGAGCATACGCACCCGGGAGCCGAATTGAATTTCCGAGATAGCACAAGATATATAACACAAGTGATAACAAAGATATAAGTAATTCAACCATGATGGCTATCACAGGGAAAGTAAACTCAAAAATAGAGATAACCGAGGCACATGGAGACGAAGATGTATTCATATGTTCCCTCTTATGAAGTGAGTGAGGTATTTCACGTTAGAGAGATGCGGGTTACCACAAAGGTCTCCCAAACGCACTACAAGAAATGTGTTGACTCGTGATCTTTTCTCAGTGACTCTGGATAAAATCGTCATGATGCTATGACGATTTCGCACTGAATAGTCGTTAGCTGTTTTGAGGGGACCAAAACCCTAGGAAATTACGACGATGTGAATATAAACGTCATTATTTCCTAACATGAAATCGTCATAACCCGAGCCACGCGGTCTACGACGTTATTTCTAGGCGATTGCGACGAATTAAGATTGTCGTAACTGTGTATAAGGTCTCCACGCTTGCTCTCCATGTTGGCGTGCGGGGCCCTCCATGGGAGGGGATCGAGGAGGTCCCGCCATGAACAGTTCGCTTGGTTTAGAATCGCGAGAGCAAGTGGTTCATATTGAAGGTTTAGTTTGGGGAGTTGATTTAGTTTGGGCAACATCTTGAGTGACCCGATTCAAAATTAACCTTTTTTATGCACGGTCCCTAAAATTCTTTCAGCTAAATCAATATTTATTTTATTTTTGGTGATATACCATTCAGTCTGTGTAAGATGGTTAACCCAATTCATTTTTAATTGAAAAAGTATGTAGAAAAGTGCAAATAATCCGTGCGCTGCTGCAAACTTCTCTCCCAAAATCCAATTTCCCTCCACTCCAACGAATTTTTTTCCTCTCGGCGCCAACTTGTCCAGCCTCCCCCTCTTTGGACGGAAAATGACCGAAACACCCCACAAGTCCCGTTGCAGCAGCGAAATAACTAGGGGTATTTCCGTGCAATTCTAAATTTGTAACCCTAGGCGTCTCTCCTATCCATAGCTGCCCCCGCCGCCAAGCCTTTTGCCCAGATTCATCCTCCCTCAGCGCTACCAGCCTACCACACCCGGCCGCCTCCACCATTTTAGGGCTCGTTTGGTTGCGCCCAATCCCTAGGGGTTCCGCGGCCTTTCCCTGGCCCAAAAAACCCCGGGTCGAATTGGCCCGGGTTAACTTACCGTACCGTTTGGCTGTCGACGAGGGGAGGAAGCTCGGCCCTTCCGCGTCTTTTCCCCGGGCGTCCATTCCACGACTCGAGACGTGGGGAACGAAATCCGCGTCTCTCTCGCGACAGAAAGGCGACGACGCGGCGGCGCTGGGAGCGGCGGCTCCGCCCCTGAGCTCTTTCCTCCGGCGACCGGATCGAACGCCTCCCCGAGCGCATCACCCCAACCCCTCCCCAAGCAGATATCCCCAAGCCCATCCCCGATCGCATCGCCTTGAAGCTACAAGTCACCATCCTCCCTCCGATCTGCACTCCGCCTTGAAGCCTCTTCTCCACTCCGGCGACGACGACGACGACGGTGGTCCGGCGAGCAAGGTAATACCCTTCACCTCTTCTTCCTTTTCCCTTTTCCGTTCTTCTCCGATCTGTACTGATAAGCTTTCTTGTTCTAGATCCAAAAGTTTGCTACAGACTAACGAGCGAGGACCAAGAAACGAGAGGAATGACCTTTTCCATTCTCAGATCACAGTGAGCACACCAGCGCAACCTCCTTCCCCTTCTCTCCAATTTAAACCCTGGTTTAGTATTAACAGATTATTTTTCCACAAGTAGATTGCTGATAACTGATTGGCTTGACCATGAATTCTTCATGCTCTTTTGCTTTCTTGCTTGCCGTTTTGCACCGGATTAATGGTCTCTGCGTCTCTGACATGCTAATTTTTCTGAATGATTGCAGCTTGCTGGTGCTGTGCTGAGAAGGCTGTATTTTGATTTTGGTGATCTTGTCTCTGAAGAGCTCTCCCATAAACTTGAAGGTACTACTTATTTATTAGGAAATCTTGACGTTGTACTTGTTATGAGAATTGCTTTTTCATCTGAAATGCTCTTTGATTCCTTGTTAAAACTATTGGGAGTATATTGCTTAGCCAATCACTTGCGGCGTGTTTCAATTAATTTATATATGTATATGGAGTGTATGGTCAACTGATCATATAGATCGTTCTTAGGTCTGGCGCAGGTTGAGGATACATTCAGATTTGTGGATTTGGAGCCGCTGTACAGTTATGTAAGTTTCGCTGTTTCGACAGGTGGTTTGCATTGCAGGATTAAAATATCTTGTTGTGCCTCTTTATACTATCAAATTAAGGATCATGACTTGAATGTCTAGCAACTCAGTATATAAGTTTACACACCCACTGTCAGCCAAAATACATGTTTAGTAGACATTGCAATTCAGTAGTTTTCGCTTGAATTTCAAGTTCTGTCCATTCCCAGTAACTGAGTAAGCTTGCACACATCACTGTCGGCATGGGCGGATCCACCATCCCTCCAGCCCGGGCGGCCGCCCGGGCTTGGCGGCGGCGGCACGCCTAGAATCATATGTTGTTCTGTAGCATTTTGTTCCAAAAATGGCATGGTAGGCATGTTTGCCCAGGCTTCTAGAAACTTCTAGGTCCGCCCATGACTGTCGGTGTAGGCCAAGAGACAGGTAGCTAGCAGACATGATTGTCTTCATTTCGTTTTGGCTTCAATAATGAACAAACTAATCATAAATCATTGTCATGTTTCTGGAATACTTCTGATGTTGTGGTTCTTCTCAACCTGATGTAAGTTTAGAGAGTAATATGTTGACACTTGGTAATTTTGTTTTGCCTTCTCTTTGTTATAGTGTGCTTTGGCTCGAGCTGTGCAACATACAGAATAATATTGCTCTCTAATTTCAAATGTAGGGTGAGCATAAGCTGCATTAGTATTGACTTCTTAGAATACTACTGCTACCTGCATTAGTACTGAGCATAAGTTGCATTCCTGGTTTGTGGAATACTTCTGATGTCCTGGTTATTCTGCAGATGATGTTAATTTATACAGAGCTACGATGCGTCTGAATCTAGTGTTTACTTACTGTTGCCTTTCACCTAGAGTTTATGTTATCTTTTGTGAAAGGGGATATTAACTGATCATGTCCTCCCGGTTTAGGTGATATCCTTTGTGAAAGAGGATATTTTCTGGATTAATTGGTTCTGGATTAATTTGAGGACAAACGAATCAACTAATCTGTGAGTGACAGGTACATCAATTTATCTTCCTGTGCTAGCATCTCTAATTTGGATAGGATAAGGATTAGATACCGTACCAATGATTGTAGCAGTCATTTGGTTGCCCGAGGGCTTTGGTTTTCATCTTCCATTTTGTAGCATATAGATTGTGTATTCAAGATGCTCAACAAAGACTCCAGGAGGCCGCAAAGCTAGTATTGCTATTTGTGCTCTGAATGCAAGCAGGAGCAGGTATTGTTGTCAGAATCGAGGGTGGCGAGCTCATTGCAGCGGAGGGCCGAAGGTATGATCATGTGTCTGGTCCTTTTACAGCAGAAATGCTTGCATGTAGGGATGCAATCTTGCTGGCCGGACAACCGTTGTTTATATTTCCGTTCCTGCATGTGGTATAGTTTATGTGGTTTCGCAAAAAAAAGAAAAGTTTATGTGAAGTGTCAAGCTAGTTCAGCCACTCTTCAGATTAATGTTTGGCGTAGTGTAGGATTTATAGTTACAGTTTGTAAATCTTTAATGTCTATTGCATGAATATTGTGGTCTAGGTGCGCGCCGGACAGCAACTGCCCCTACCTGACGTGGGAGCCAGCTCCGGTGATTCTGCTCCAGCTAGCGGCAGGGGAGATCGTGTGCGCTGGTTGCCTGAGCTGACGAGAGGGAGATGATGCGACGGATATGTGGTCTCCTTTGCCCGATTCTGCTCCGGAGAGGCGGCTAGGGGATGGTGCGCGTTGGGGGCGGAGCCGGCGGGTGGGAGATGGTGCAGACCGCCGTGGAGGCCCACGAGGACGACCTCCACAGCCCCTACCGGGAAGGCGTGAGGGAGGCGGCGGCGCGCATAGACCTCGACTTGGGAGGTAAGAGGGCCTCCTTCGAGTCGCTCCACCGCCAGCCTCCGTCGGCGACCACCGCCGAACGAGAGGCGGTCGATGCCATGCTCTCTGAGGCAATGGCGCAGCTCCGGGAATCGCAGGAAGCCTTGCACGCCCTGGGGCCAGCCCCCAGGTGTCGTCTACCTCGCCAACAATGACGCCACCGCTGATGAGCTCGTCGACCTTAAGAACGAGGAGGCTGATCTATTGATCTACATAATTTTGTAACTAACACATACTTCTCTTCTGCAGTACTAGCATTTGAATGTTGAGACTTCGTAGCGAAGGGCATGAAAGTCAGAAATCATAATGAAACTGTGTGAAGTTTTGGTTGAGAATTGCTTGTTGAGGATTGAATTTTGCTGGAGATGTAAAGATTATTATGTTGTCGTGGTTGAATATGGTCCCTGTAATTTATGTACTAATTTGTATTCCTAAATTTTAATTTGTATTGTGAATTGTTTTTCAAATTTAGCCTTATTTTTCGATTTTTTGCTTGTTCCCTAGCCTTCCACTGCATTCCCCGCCTCTACTGTCCAAATGGACAGCTATAGATTACCGTTTTGGGAGGGGATCCCCGTGTTTCCCTCGTGTACGGGAATGGCGGCGGCTCTCGCGAGCTCACCTCGTTCCTTCCCGTCATCTAGCGCCGCCACCGCACCCCGAAATATCCCCTTGCGGGATCCACCGCCGCCCATGGTTCTGCACACCTCCGCGCTCGACCACGCTAGATCCGCGGCCGAGGACAACCTCCCCTCGCCATTCTTAGTTCCAGGAACAATTCCTCGCTCCCCTCTCATTTGCGCTTGTTAGACTCCTGGTTTCGCCATTTATTTCTCTTTAATCATTCGTTTCTCTGAGTTCCTCCCAGGTCATGAACCGCATCTGCTGGTGGTGAAGGTGAGACGAGAGGACGAAGGCGACTCGAGCGCACCAGCAACATTGACGGTAGGTCAGTCCTCGGCGCCTGTCTCTGCTCCAGCAGTGCGTCCGCTCTCTTTGTTCCCCCATCTGCCCCTAAATTTTGGAACCAATCTCTTCAATTTGCTGAATGGGTTTGTAGATGAAATCCATCTCTCTCGATCAATTATTGCTGTTTTACCTTTATAGGCAAGCACCAATATTGAGCTTTTTCGTGAGGACTGTTCTTTTAGGAGTTGCAGTAACCCTCATAGCACTCCATTTATATTGTTAATTGTCACTAGAGCACTAGAATGGAGAGCTTCTTTTTTCTGCTGTGTCTGATTCGAGTTCATGAGGGAATCGAAAACCTGCTGTTTGTTAGGATTTATCAAGTGATTGCCCTACTGTCTGATGTTCCATACATTTTAAGTCTGGTAATCAATTCTATTCATGTTTGAGACAACTGCATATATGTATCAGATTACTGTTTATTCTATATAACGGCAGTACTGCAGTTTTTTATTCTATATAGTGACAGTACTGCAATGTATCTTCTATATCATGATAGAATGCCTTGCTACTAAAATAATCTTATCTTCTATATCATGACAATACTGCAACACCAAAATATACCATGTCTACCTTTGCTGTAGCTATGCTTTAGCAAAACTAAATCTGCTGACAGTAAGTGTAACTACGTCCAATTCTTCATAGCGATGAGTTCTGATCTAAACATATGGGGCTTCAAGGGTTTTAAAATGATTGTTTGTGGTTTGGGTAGTTTGTTTGATGAAAATAAATGTCCTGATATCTCGCAAGTGTATTTTTCTACTGCCATAACACTCATATGGAATATTTTGTATTTACAACATTAGTCTGTTTGCCATCAGTTTATTATTTGTGATTTAAATTTCACATCTGTCCTCTCTGAGCATGACAAGCTGCTCCCCGAGGGGACCAAGTAGAAGCATAAGTCTGGTTTAGTTTGTCTTTATAAGAAACATAAGTCTGGTTTCAAGATGCTAGTGCATAGCCATACACACATGTAATAGTAAATACTTATTGGTATATTCTGGCAAGTAGTACAATCTCCAGGTGGCTAATGTCAATTCGTGCATTTGTCCCATTTATTTATTGTGGTGGATAATGATGCTTCCTGTAAATCTTAGAGCGACATGTCTTTTAATTTTGTGGCTGCCATCTCTTTCCTTTCCTAGATGTGGTTGCAGATCTAATGGTTTTGGTTGCTGGATCGAAGGTAAGGAGAAGCGGCGAGGTTTGTCTTCCTCCCCTGGAAGCGCTTCTCCTGTTACTGTGGAAAGGGTACGTATGCGAGTAACAATTGTGCATTAGGTGCTATCCCGCTTGTTATCTCATTTTTTTGGCGCACTATGTGTTGGTGCAATTTGTCAGATTATATTGGTGCACTTCAGTTGACTATGCAGCTGTTTTTTTTTTGGATTGTTTCTAAACTAGCATCATATTTACTGGTCTGTGTATGCTAACTTAGATGCAAGGTTTCCAAAACGAGCTAGTTTTATTTGTTGGAAACTATGATACCGTTATGCATATCTCAGTCTTACAAAATAGCAATAGCTTGTGATTGAAGATTTATTTTTGACCCATTCGTCTGTCATAGGTAATAGGCAAACTGTATTAGATCCCTGAAGTTGGTATGATTGAAGTTGGTATGATTGGAGACAGGTATTGATCATGCAAAATTTTAGTTTGCACTATCGTTGCAACAAAATTTTAGAGCATGTAATTATGCTTCTACGTTGTTATTGATTGTGCAACAGAAGCACCATAGAAAACTTTTAATACCTGGCAACAACATGATTTGCATGCCCAACCGAATGAGCATGTGTGCTTTCCTAAGTGATTCAGACCTACTTCTTGCTGATTTGTCTTTGTATTTTGTTACTAATTGTTTTGTTTTAATTTTATTAGTTATAGATATTTGCTTCATTAGACTAAAAATGTGGCAGTTCACTCTTTTCAGGATTCGAAGCTGTGAAGCTTAACTCTGCAAAGAGTATATTATATTGTAATATTAGGCAAATCTGGGTTGTAATAGACGTTGTAAAATTGTAGTGTTATTAGATGAATTTCATATGTTCTCTTCTCTGTATTAAATAGATTTATGTGTTTTGAAAGTGTGAAATGGAAATCTGATCAGTTGAAAGCGAATGCAAGAATCTAGCTAGTGGAACCAGGAACCATCTGACTAGTGGGACCAGATACAAAAATAAAGGTCGAAAATAAAATAAATGGACTGCAAAAGGCCAAAGCATATAGAAAATAAAAGGGTTGTAAAAAGATTAAGGCCCAAAAGTGAAAGGCTGAAAAATAAGGTGGTAAAAAGGCTAAGCCCAAAAGGACAAATGGGCCAAAGACAGGGAGAAAAAGGGCTAGAATTATTGTGCTTGGCCCATGTAGATCAGTGAAATGGACTGGGCTGATTTTGATCTACAACGATTTGTTTTTGTCATAATTTTGCCACGTCAGACAGGCCACGTAGGATCTGATGTGGCATGCCTTGATCGCCCGTGACGATATTAGATCGTCATAGATGTTATGACGATGAAATATCGTCGTAGACGATCATGACGATTTCAAGTAGAAGGTCATGTTGGTTAATTACTGACGCTCCGTTTTTGACAATCTATTTTTTGTCATAAAAACGTCATAGATTAAATATAATGACGATTCAGTGACAAAAATGAAGTGTCGCAAGTCAACATATTTCTTGTAGTGACGCCGTGAAGTCTCACCTTCTCTTCCAAGCCAATTCCCCAAATCACAAAGGCCCTTTCCTTATGGCTAGTTTTTCCTCCACTCCGAAGATGAAAGCTCCACAACTGCTTCACAAGATCCACGAAGGAGAAGCTCGAGCCTCTTCACAATCTTTCACGAAGAGATCGCTGGAGCACCAACCGCCAAGCCAACTAGGAGGTCACCGTCCAAGAGTAACAAGCTCGCGGTCTCTCACTCGAACTAATTGTAATGGAGATAACAACTCTATGCAAGGATGCAAAGCAAGAACACCAAGAAAAGTGCTCAAATCCTTCTCTTTGAATTCCTACCAAAGAAACAAATGATATGGAGGAACTAGAGAGGAAGAAAAATGGTGGAGGTAAACCAATGACTCCAAGATCTAATCCCGAGAGTTCCTCTCACTTGGAGAAGGAATGGATTGATGGAGGTTGTAGATATAGATCTCCTTTTAAAATCCCTCAAAAGATGCAAGAATCATAGAAGGGATGAGATAGGAAGCAAACTCAAGAAGATAAATAATGGTGGGAGAAAATAAGCTCAAAACCCTAGCTAAACAAATGGGGAAGAAGCCTCTTTCGTAGGAAAAGCAAATATGATCGTGTGGGGGCCAAAACGGGAAGCCCGGTAGCTAAACCGGTCCAACTGGACCATAAGCCGGACCCAGAACCAGGTTCCCACTGTTATAAAATCGTCAGCTTCGGTCCTGGACCCAATAGACCAACTGGATTACCAGCAGAAAATTTTCCTTATGAAAAACACGATATATTTGGCATTGAGACTCCAATTTCAACAAACTTGGGCTTTGCAAGAACTAAAAATAAGATCTATATAATGGAGACTCTAAAACCAAAGAAGGTTCAAGACATTAAATGTCAAAAGTGGGAAGAAGTGAAACCTTCCAAAACGAAGAACCGATAAAACCTCCAACCTCGAAAACGCAATAGAAGATGCATACGAATTCAGTTTTCGATGAATCTAGGCTTGTTGAGAAGCTATCAATAATTTCAAGAACCTCACATAGATAAACACTAAGAAGCAACAAGAATATAGATATGCAAAGAATGCAAAGGATTGAGCTCCTAAGACAATGTGATCAAGTTACTCAACTTTAATATCCTCTTGATAGTGTGTCTATCTACCCTATGGTCCGATCTCCCAACAACCGCATTGAAACCAGTAAAAGGAAAACCTAGCAAGGACATACATTTTCCTTGCGCATCTCGCTTGATCTTGATGACAATGCGTCAATCTCTATTCAAGATGGAATGCTTAACTTGAGCATTGTTGCTTTGTGATGACACATAATTTGCTCCCCCATACACCACTATGGGTTAGTATCATTAAGGAACATTTTCACATGTCCATTATCGCCAAATGGATGGAAAACTTCAAGCCTAATCTTCTCAATATGTGCATCTTGAACTTTCCCTTCTCAACCTTGATGATGATCACCACTTGATGGCATACTCTCTCATGGGCTATGTGTGATCTTACTTTTGATGCATGCATATGTCAAGATACCTAACCTAGACAAAGACACACATAAGATGGGTACGTTAGTTCATAAAGAATAATTGATAAAGCTTACCACACCACAATATCACGTGATCTCATGTTGTACATTCTTTATGCTTGATGTGTTGACCAACTTGAATTCAATCTTCACTCTTAGTCTTAGTGATGACGCTCACGTATATCATCAATTCGTTGGAACTCCAAGCGCAGAGTGTGGTAGTAAGCATAGTTTTTCCCACAAGGGTGACTCGAGGGTTTATGTCGAACTCTCGGGGAATTGGCTTAGAGTTATCTTATCTTTAATTTTTCCTCTTCCAGCAATCCTGCAAAGCAAAGTTTTGCCTTGTGTCCCCAACTCTACCGTGTGGTTGTCAAGCACAAGGTTTCGTATTAGTAATTGTAGATAAAGTAGAAACTAAAAGTAAAGTAAGGTAAATAAACTAAGTAAACTAGATAAAATAGTAAATGGATAATTGTTTTTGGGTTGTGTGTGTGTTTAAGTAAATAAATTATTTTGTATTTTCGGATTAAAATATTGCAACAAATATAAAGTATGATAAAAGTGATGGAAAAGTGTTTCTTATGATTACAATTAGACCGGGGTTCATGGGTTCACTTGTCTACTCTCTTTTTAAGTTGTAGTGGATACTAACAATTCATCAATGACATAATATTGATGGAACTTTAATATGTGTTTGATAAACTTTCATATGAGCATCACGGCCTAACATACTATACTCCACAAGAAATGGAAAACTCCAAGCAATCTTGTATTAAGAATTAACAGAGCATCGCCTTAAGTACTTTGATATGATGTTTGAATATGAAATATGCTACCTTTGAGCAAACAAGATTATCACATGATAAACATAGTGATGACGCGTAAAGCACACGCCCGTTGGGAACCCCAAGTGGAAGGTGTGATGCGTACAGCAGCAAGTTTCCCTCAGTAAGAAACCAAGGTTTATCGAACCAGTAGGAGCCAAGAAGCACGTTGAAGGTTGATGGCGGAGGAGTGTAGTGCGGCGCAACACCAGGGATTCCGACGCCAACGTGGAACCTGCACAACACAATCACGTAACTTTGCCCCAACGTAACAGCGAGGTTGTCAATCTCACCGGCTTGTCGTAAACAAAGGATTAAACGTATTGTGTGGAAGATGATGATTGTTTGCGAAGAACAAGTAAAGAACAATTGCAGCAGTTTGTATTTCAGATGTAAAGAATAGGACCGGGGTCCACAGCTCACTAGCGGTGTCTCTCCCATAAGATAGCAGATGTTGGGTGAACAAATTACGAGTTGGGCAATTGACAAATAAAGAAGGCATAACAATGCACATACATATATCATGATGAGTACTATGAGATTTAATCGAGGCATTACGACAAAGTACATAGACCGCTATCCAAGCATGCATCTATGCCTAAAAAGTCCACCTTCGAGGTTATCATCCGAACCCCTTCCGGTATTAAGTTGTAAACAACGAGACAATTGCATTAAGTATGGTGCGTAATGTAATCAACACAAATATCCTTAGACAAAGCATCGATGTTTTATCCCTAATGGCAACATCACATCCACAACCTTAGAACTTTCGTCACTCGTCCCGCATTTAATGGAGGCATGAACCCACTATCGAGCATAAATACTCCCTCTTGGAGTCACAAGTATCAACTTGGCCAGAGCCTCTACTAGCAACGGAGAGCATGCAAGAACATAAATAACATATATGATAGATTGATAATCAACTTGACATAGTATTCAATATCCATCGGATCCCAACAAACACAACATGAAGGATTACAAATAGATGATCTTGATCATGATAGGCAGCTCACAAGATCTAACATGATAGCACAATGGGGGGAAGACGACCATCTAGCTAGTGCTATGGACTCATAGTCCAGGGGTGAACTACTCACACATCGATCCGGAGGCGATCATGGCGATGAAGAGACCTCCGGGAGATGATTCCCCTCTCCGGCAGGGTGTGATACGTCCAAAACGTATCTACTTTCCCGAACACTTTTGCTATTGTTTTGCCTCTAATTTGTGTATTTTGGATGCAACTAACACGGACTAACGCTGTTTTCAGCGAATCGTTCGGTGTCTCGTTTTTGTGCAGAAATCCAACTTTCGAGAAAAACCTCGGGATTTTGACGAAAGGGCCTATTTTCCCAGAATAATGACGGAGCCAGAAGGACAATTGAAGTGGAGGCCCGAGGGCCCCACACCACATGGCGGCGCGGCCCGGGGGGGGCCCGCTAGGCCATGTGGTGTGGCCCCCTCGGCCGGCCTCCGACGCCCCCCTTCGGACTACTTATTTGCCTCGACCTAAAAACGCACGGGGAGAAGTCGAAGTCGCCAGATACCCTCCAGAACGCCGCCACATCGCGAAACTCCGTCGCGGGAGCCGAAGTCTCCGTTCGGCACTCCGCCGGACGGGGAATTGGAGGAGATCATCACCGCCATCACCGCCAACGCCTCTCCATCAACCAGCAATGTTTCCCCCATCCATGTGTGAGTAATTCCCCCGCCGTAGGCCGAAGGGGATGGTAGGGATTGGATGAGATTGGTCATGTAATAGCATAAGATTGTTAGGGCATAGTGCCTAGTGTCCGTAGATGGTACTCTTATGATATTGTTGCAACTTGTTATGCTTAATGCTTGTCACTAGGGCCCGAGTGCCATGATCTCAGATCTGAACATATTATTATTTCATCATGATATTCGTTGTTTATGATCTTACCTGCAAGTTGTATACACATGTCGCTGTCCGGAACCAATGGCCCCGAAGTGACAGAAATCGGGACAACCGGAGGGAATGGTAGCGATGTGAGGATCACATGTGTTCACGGAGTGTTAATGCTTTGCTCCGGTACTCTATTAAAAGGAGTACCTTAATATCCAGTAGTTTCCCTTGAGGCCCGGCTGCCACCGGCTGGTAGGACAAAAGATGTTGTGCAAGTTTCTCATTGCGAGCACGTACGACTATAATTGGAACACATGCCTATTGATTGATTAGTACTTGGATACCGTTTTATTATTATCTCGCAAATGCCCCGCTATGATTGTTACATGAGTTTCTCTCATCCATGCAACGCCCGTCATCCGTCCCCGTGCCTACAGTATTTTAATCCTCGCTCGTTTACTAAAATCACTACTCGCTGTCTTTGTTACTCGCTCGTTGTTATTTCACTACATGCTACGCTATAAAACCGTTACTATCGATAAACTCTTGCGAGCAAGTCTGTTTCCAGTGTGCAGCTGAATTGACAACTCCGCTGTTAAGGCTTTCAAGTGTTCTTTGTCTCCCCTTGTGTCGAATCAATAAATTGGGTTTTACTTCCTCGAAGACTCGTTGCGATCCCCTATACTTGTGGGTCATCAAGACTATTTTCTCGGCGCCGTTGCCGGGAGCATAGCTTTATTTGGAAGTTCACTTGGATTAATATTGTTCGCTGCAAATTCTCCATCATGGGTAAACCTCGCGATACTAAGGTCGCCATATTACCATCCACTACAAGAAAAGGTACAACTCTGAGTACCTCGCGTCGCTCTTGATTCACCATCCGTGATTGATAAACTTGTTTCACCGCCACATGCTTCGAATGCTGGTACTTCTGCTGAATCTGAAAACTCTCATAATACCGATAATATTTCTGCTCGTGCTTGATGATAGTGGTTCATTGGGAACTTTTCTAGATGCTTCCATTGCTAGGTCTAGACAAATTGAAAATGCCGAAACTCCCGATGTTACTACACTCGTTAATTCACCCGAACTTGAATACTCTAGTGATGATCTTGATGAAGATTATGTGGAACTTGATGATGATTTTATTGAAAAATGCCATGCTACCACCGATGCAAGAAAAATTAAAAAGTTGCTTGCGGAACATACCGTTAGATATAAACTCGTCTCCGATCCTAAATTTGCCACATCTCCTATAAACATTAAGGATAAAGATTATGATTTTTCTCTTGATCTATCTCATATAGCTATTGTTGAGAAAACACCCTTTTGTGGTACCTGAAAAAGAAAGTGCTCGTTGAACACATGACTGAGTTATCTACCTTGAGTAGTTTGTTTTCTGATGATGTTAAGAAGCGTACTTACTTTGTTGCTAAAATCTTTCCATTCTCATTAAAGGATGACGCTAAAACTTGGTATAATAGTTTGCCACCTAGTTCTATTAAAAGTCCAAAAGAATTGCTTGCTCGTTTTCTTTCGGAAATACTTTCTCGCTAGTGCTCAATATGTCGCTTTGCGAGAGAGTTTATAATTTTGATCGTGGAGATGAAGAGAAATTGCCCGAGGCTTGGGCGAGATTTTGCTCTCTTATTAGAGCCCCGCTCGACCATGATTTGGAAAAGCATGATTTACTTGATATATTTTATAGTGGACTAACCATTGAGTCTAGGGCATACCTGGATAGTTGTGCTGGTTGTGTTTTCAGGAAAAGAACTCCGCACGAAGCTCGAAGAATTATTGGCTAAAATAGGCCGGAATTATGATGATTGGACTACGCATGAACCAACTCCAACGCCGATAGTGAAGAAGAGGGGTTTAATTAAATTGAATGATGAAGATATGAGGGAAGCCAAGAAGTCTCTCAAGGAGAAAGGTATTAAATCGAAGACGTGAAGAATCTACCTCCCATAGAAGATATATGTGAGATAATTCCCCCTTCATCCATGATTGAGGTAAATTCCCTTCAGCGCTTTACTAGGGAAGATATTCCGTATTCAAAACCTCCTGCGCAATGCTTAGATGAGTTTGATAATTATATTGTTAAGCAAGAAAATTTTAATATGAGGGTAGAGAATCATCTAATGGAAAATTCTCAAGCTATTAGTGAATTGCATGATATTGTGGAGAGAACCTCCAATGATGTTAAGATGCTTGTTAAACATTTTCATATGGTTCAAACTCAAATTGATCAACTCACTAAAGTGCAAAATGACTTGTTAGGAAATAATGCTAAAGAAAAACATGCTTATGAAGTAACAACTAGAGGTGGTGTCTCTACCCAGGATCCTCTATATCCCGAAGGGCATCCCAAAAGAATTGAACAAGATTCTCAACAAACTAAAACTAGTGCTCCATCTAAGAAAAAGAAGAAGAAACATAAAAATGTTGTAGAATCCTTCGAACCTGCTAATGATCCTAATAGTATTTCTATTTTTGATGCTGAAACCGAAAGTGGTAATGAACATGATAAAGATAATGATAAGAATGATACTCCCGATAAAGAAGAGGTTGAAAAAGAACCCGAAAAGCATGCTAAAAATAAAAAGTATACTAAAGAAGATTTTATTGCTGAGAAACATGGTAATGAAAGAGAACCTTGGGTGCAAAAGCAAATGCCTTTTCCTGCTAAGAAACTAAAATCAAAGGAAGAGGAACACTATAATAAATTTTGTGATTGGATGAAACCTTTATTCTTGCAAATCCCTTTGACTCGATGCTATTAAATTGCCTCCTTATTCAAAGTATATGAAAGATATTGTTACTAACAAAAGGAAAATCCCCAATGAGGAAATTTCCACTATGCTTGCTAATTACTCTTTCAATGGCAAAGTTCCAAAGAAGTTGGGTGACCCAGGTATACCTACTATTCCTTGTTCTATTGAGAATAATTATGTTAAAACTGCTCTATGTGACTTGGGAGCCGGTGTTAGTGTTATGCCTTTTTCTCTTTATAAGAGACTTTACTTAGATAAGTTGATACCTACTGATATATCTTTGCAAATGGCTGATAAATCTACTGCTATTCCTGTTGGTATATGTGAGGATGTTCCTGTTCAAGTTACTAATAACCGCTTGATATTAACTGATTTTGTTGTGTTGGAAATGCCTGAAGATGATAATATGTCTATTATTCTTGGGAGACCTTTTCTTAACACCGCAGGGGCTGTTATTGATTGTAATAAAGGAAAGGTTACTTTCAATGTTGATGATAAGGAACACACCGTCTATTTCCCCAAGAGGATTGAAAAAGCGTGCGGAGTTAATAGTATTTCTAATGTGAGAACTATCAAAGTTGGAACTATCGATTGTCCTATATATGAGCCTAAAGAAGAATATCAAACTCTTGTGATTGGATCCATATCAATACAATTCAAGGTAACATGATTGATTTGAGTTTAATTTCTTCATATGCTATGTAAAATTTATTTGGTGGCAAGACTTGATCAACCTTGTTAACAAATACATTTTATATGTATAGAGGAGGTAAACAACATCTCTTTCTTCCTCCACTTGTTTTACTTACTGTAGCAATACATTTGTATCTTTACTTTATTGCATTATTGTGCCAAGTAAAGTTTCTAATAGAAGATTGATGCTAGATTTGGATTTCTGCATAGAAACAGATTTCTTGCTATCACGAATCTGGGTATGATTCTCTGTAGGTAACTCAGAAAAATCTGCCAATTTACGTGAATGATCCTCAGATATGTACGCAACTTTCATTAGTTTTGAGTTTTCTGATTTGAGCAACGGAAGTACCCCTTTAAAATTCGTCTTTACGGGCTGTTCTGTTTTGGCAGATTCTGTCTCTGTTTTTTGCATTGTCTCTTGCGGATTTTAAGCAAGGCTTTCTAGACGTGGAGAGCTGTAGCTAATGTTTTATTGAGTTCTTGCAATGTGTCACTACAGGATCAATATGAATTCAAGTTTTTGAGTACTAACCCCTCTAATGAAGTTTATGAGAAGTTTGGTGTGAAGGAAGTTTTCAAGGGTCAAGAGAGGAGGATGATATAATGTGATCAAGAAGAGTCAAAAGCCTAAGCTTGGGGGGAGGTATACCGGCATCACTCATTCTTTGCATATTATGGTTGCTGGATACTTGTACATACTTGTTTAGTCTCTTTGAGTGGTTTTCTAATGAGAGGGAGATGATATTTGGGGAAGTGCTGCCTGAAAACAGATTCTGGACTGTTACTAGAAAAATTCGTGCGCAAAGCCAGAGTGTTATTTTGAGCTGCCAATTTTTGTGCAGGTTCCCCAGGTTGTTATCTAACTTTCATTAGTTGAACACTTTTCGAACTGAGCAACGTAAGATTTTTGTAAAAATCGATTTCTGTACTGCTGTCAGGTTTTGGCAGATTTCTGCCATCTCGTTTTTCTGGTGTTTCTTTTAGCTTGCTATTTCTTGCTTTCACTTTGTTTCTTTCCCAAAACACAAAAAGACCAAAAATATTTCTGTTGTTTCTCTTCACCATTTGCTTATCTTGGTTTCTTGCATTTGTTTCACTTTATTTGCTATTGCTAGTTTGCTATAAGAAAACCCAAAAAGATTTTGCTTTGTTTGCTTGTTTCCTTTTGTTCTTGTTCTCAAATTCGAAAACACCAAAAATATTTGCTGTTCTTCTTTGGTTTGTAAAGTTCATCATGAGTTCAATGGTCTTCGGTGGCTGGAGCGTGGTTTTCATTTCATATTATCCAAGCTACACAAGTGAAAGGCAATAATGACGATCTACGACAATCCGATTGTGGTGAGAGGCTGGTATGAACTCTATTTGTTTTCATTTTTGTACATATACTCATCCATGTGAGCATGCTTAGTTGGTTCATGTGAGGTATATGTCATTTAATAAAGTCTAGTAGTTCATGATCTCTCATGATTAGCTCCAATCTATTAATATGAGTAGCATGTCATGGATGTTTGCTTGCATTGTTTTATTCATAAGTAAGTATGGCATTGTGGTATCCTCCTCTGAATAATTCATTTATATCGACTTGGCACATGCTCACGCATGCATATGACTGAACGAGA
Source organism: Lolium rigidum (assembly GCF_022539505.1). Lineage (NCBI taxonomy): Eukaryota > Viridiplantae > Streptophyta > Magnoliopsida > Poales > Poaceae > Lolium > Lolium rigidum. Next base: position 279,455,183 of record NC_061509.1, read on the forward strand.
GTCAATTAAGCCTCAATGATTTACATTGCTTCAGAGTTCTTGTATCACTTTTATGCCTCAGTTAATTTATTTTGCCGCAAGCATGATTATGACGATTCTTGCTCTCTTGATTTGTCGCTCCCTAGTCTTTTTGCTAGCCTTCACTTGTACTGAGCGGGAACGCTGCTCGTGCCTCCAAACACATGAAACCCAAGTTATTCCAAAGTGTCCACCATAAATACCTATGCATGGCATTTCAAACCATTCCAAAGTAAATTCTCATGCGCTACCTTTAAAATCTTCAAAATACTTCTTAATTTGTGTTAATGTTTCATAGCTCATGAGGAAGTATGTGGTGTTTAGCTTTCAACCTTGTCATTTACTTTTGACGGACTCTCATATGGAATAGTGGCACATCCGCTTATCCAATAATTTTGCAAAAAGAGCTGGCAATGGGATTCCCGGTCCCGAATTAATTAACTTAAATAGACACTCCTCCATGGTTTGTGATTGTTGGACGGCACCCGAAGGATTCGGTTAGCCATGGCTTGTGTAAGCAAAGGTTGGGGGAGTGTCATCATCATAATAAAACTAAAATAAAAAGGCACTCCTTCATGGTATGTGATTGTTGGCGGGCACCCGAGGATTCGGTTAGCCATGGTTTGTGTAAGAAAGGTTGGAAGGAGTGCCACATAAACATGCAAATAATTCATGGGAGCCGCTCTTGAAAGTCCGGTTGGCGAGGTAGTTGGTGTACCCATTACCATTCGTTGACAACAACAAACACCTCTCAAAATAATTTTACTCCTGCTTTACAAATGAAAAGCTCTAGCGCATGTTAATCCCTGCTTCCCTCTCGCGAAGGGTCAATCTTTTACTTTTATGTTGTGTCTCCATTATTTCTTTGAGCACTTTCTTGAGAGCACAACTCTGTCATTCTTAGTATAATATGCTTGTCTCAAAATATGATTGATTGTGGTATAACTTTGATGCTTTTATCTTTGACAATCACTACTTCTAGTCTTTCTATGAACTCCGGAGGTGCCCGGGCATTTATGTTTTGCCGATCAAATACGAGGCAAGCGAGATACCACTTTATCATACTCTCTTATGAACATTGCAATCCTGCTTATATACATGATTCATGATGCTTATTATTAATTGTTGGTACCTCTTCATGATTGACATAGTCTGTTAGATGATCTTATTTGCATGTATCTTATTATGAACTGCTTAAGTATTAGCCATATCATGAGAATATATACATCATATGAGCAAATGTGTTCGTGAAAGTTCTTTTATCGCTCGGTTGTTAACTGAATTGCTTGAGGACAAGCAATAAGCTAAGCTTGGGGGAGTTGATACGTCCAAAACGTATCTACTTTCCCGAACACTTTTGCTATTGTTTTGCCTCTAATTTGTGTATTTTGGATGCAACTAACACGGACTAACGTTGTTTTCGACGGAACTGTTACAGTGTCTCGTTTTTGTGCGGAAATCCAACTTTCGGGAAAAACCTCGGGATTTTGACGAAAGGGCCTATTTTCCCGAGAATAATGACGGAGCCGGAAGGACAATTGAAGTGGAGGCCCGAGGGCCCCACACCACATGGCGGCGCGGCCCGGGGGGGCCCGCGCGGCCATGTGGTGTGGCCCCCTCGGCCGGCCTCCGACGCCCCCTTCGGACTACTTATTCGCCTCGACCTAAAACGCACGGGGAGAAGTCGAAGTCGCCGAAACCCCCGAACGCCGCCACATCGCGAAACTCCGTCGCGGGAGCCGAAGTCTCCGTTCCGGCACTCCGCCGGGACGGGGAATTGGAGGAGATCATCACCGCCATCACCGCCAACGCCTCTCCATCAACCAGCAATGTTTCCCCCATCCATGTGTGAGTAATTCCCCCGTCTGTAGGCCGAAGGGGATGGTAGGGATTGGATGAGATTGGTCATGTAATAGCATAAGATTGTTAGGGCATAGTGCCTAGTGTCCAGTAGATGGTACTCTTATGATATTGTTGCAACTTGTTATGCTTAATGCTTGTCACTAGGGCCGAGTACCATGATCTCAGATCTGAACATGTTATTATTTCATCATGATATTCGTTGTTTATGATCTTACCTGCAAGTTGTATACACATGTCGCTGTCCGGAACCAATGGCCCCGAAGTGACAGAAATCGGGACAACCGGAGGGAATGGTAGCGATGTGAGGATCACATGTGTTCACGGAGTGTTAATGCTTTGCTCCGGTACTCTATTAAAAGGAGTACCTTAATATCCAGTAGTTTCCCTCGAGGCCCGGCTGCCACCGGCTGGTAGGACAAAAGATGTTGTGCAAGTTTCTCATTGCGAGCACGTACGACTATAATTGGAACACATGCCTATTGATTGATTAGTACTTGGATACCGTTTTATTATTATCAGCAAATGCCCTGCTATGATTGTTACATGAGTTTCTCTCATCCATGCAACGCCCGTCATCCGTCCCCGTGCCTACGGTATTTTAATCCTGCTCGTTTACTAAAATCACTACTGCTATCTTTGTTACTCTGCTGCTTGTTATTTCACTACTGCTACTTGCTATAAAACTGTTACTACTCGATAAACTCTTGCGAGCAAGTCTGTTTCCAGTGCAGCTGAATTGACAATCCGCTGTTAAGGCTTTCAAGTGTTCTTTGTCTCCCCTTGTGTCGAATCAATAAATTGGGTTTTACTTCCCTCGAAGACTGTTGCGATCCCCTATACTTGTGGGTCATCAGGGTGCCGGAGGCGATCTCCTGAATCCCCCGAGATGGGATTGGCGGCGGCGGCGTCTCTGGAAGGTTTTCCGTATCGTGGCTCTCGGTACTGGGGGTTTCGCGACGGAGGCTTTAAGTAGGCGGAAGGGCAGGTCAAGAGGCGTCACGAGGGGCCCACACGCCAGGGCCGCGCGGCCAGGGCCCAGGCCGCGCCGCCCTGTTGTGTCGCCACCTCGTGGCCCCACTGTCGGGGGGAAGACCCCGGATAGGGCAATGGACGCGGAGCAGCCGGCTGGCCACTGGCCGGCTCGCGGCAAAGGCCGGCTGAGGAGCAGCCGGCTGGCGCCGTGGCCGGCTGGTCCGGAAGCCGGTTGGCTCTAGGTCCTAGTCGGCCTGGCTGCGGCCACCAATGCTGTAGCTGGGCCGGCTTCTACAAGCCATATCCGACTGGGGTTTGTACCTCAGACCGACTCGAGGCTGGCGAGTCTTGCACTCGGAAGGAACCGGGTTGGTGATCCGGGTTCCCAAAGTCCACGCTGACTCCATCTTCCGTAAGCGCGGGGCACCTGTGGAGCAATAGTGCCACGCGCCGGACAGGCCGTCGGGGCTTACGACGATCCGTGCCGGCTACGGTGGCCGACGGCGACGGGGACATCTCCTCTCCATACCGCTGACCGTGGCAGCCGGATGGGACGAGCCACGATGCCTCAACCACTCCTGACGTCACCGCCTCGGGAAGGAGCGGAAGCCGGAGCCGGCCAAGCCGGCCAGTAAACTATAGGGTCTTTTATGTAAAGTGCCGGTGCCTATATAAGCCGCACTACCCCCTCTCGTGCAGAGGATCGATCATTTATTGCTTTCACCCACCTACGTAGCTGCCTCGTGAGAGAGACCATCGTCTCCCTTAGCCTCTCGGGGTCAGCCGGACACGGCTCTAGGAGCACCATTGTACTTGTGTGACATCATATACACTCTAGCGAGGAGTAGAGGTTTTACCTCCATCGGAGGGCCTCGAACCCGGGTACGTCGCCGTGTCGCTCGTGCCCATACCCGCTTCCGGATACCGCCGTGAGATCTCTCGGGAGCCCCTTCGATTAGCCACCCTATGGCATATGCCGTGACGATACCACGACATTTGGCGCCCACCGTGGGGCCTTCAGCATCCTCGGCCGGTGTCTTCATCCGGACGGGCCTCACCATCACCACCGGCGAGCGAGTTGCTTCGAGGCTTGGTCCGGAGATTCGGCTCCCTCGACTCGCGTCGGCCGACAACGCTGGCTGCTTCGCCGACCGGCCCTTCCCAGCCGGCGGCAGCGTCATCTCCTTCGGCGGCCACGACGTCTACGTCGCCACCGTCGCACCGCCGCGCTACCCGCGGCGGTGCTGCGCTGCGCCAGCCCTCCTCCGCGAGCCGGCAGCAGCGCTCCCGTCGGCCCCGCCGTCGTGCAAGTCATGATGGTCGGCGAGGAGCTCCCCTCCAAGAACCCGCGCACCCGCGGCCCCAACCTGGAGCGCAACGTCGACCCCAACGCCTCCGGCTCGGGCCCAAAGGCGCCACCACCACCGTCCCGGCTGGAGCAAGTCCGGGCAAAGCCGAGCACCCCGCTCACCACCGGCGCCGGCACCGACGCCGCCGCCGTCGAGGCAGATCCGGAGGCGCACCGCGTGCTCCTCCTCGCAGCACCGAGGAGCTGGCTGCCGCTAAGCACCGGTGGGACATCACCCGGCGCGAGTACAACCGCGCCCACGGCCTCACCCCAGGCGGCGACAACCCCGGTCGAGCCGGCCGGATCCGCCGCGAGAGGCCGCGACCTAGGCGCCGAGATCGACCGCGACGGGCGCGGACGAGCCGGCTCCATCCATGGAGCTGCCCATCTACAACACCCCCGACAAGAACATGCTCGCGGCCGAAGCCGCCGCGGAAGAGCTGCACCGCCTCGAGGGCGAAGAGCTACGCCGCCAGACTGCGCGGGTGGCTGATTTGGTGAAGGCTGCCAACGGGCGGTCGAAAGACCCCAGGTACGCCCGAGACCCCAGAGCCTCTCATGCTCGTGGTGCCGCAGGCAACGCCAGGGATACGGCCGAGTCCGCCTCCCCAGCACCAAGCCGGCGCAGCGACTCCCGCGCCACGCGCGCAACCCCGAGCCACCAGCCAGGCGGCGGCAGCAGCCGCAGCCGGGCTCCGCCAAGCCGGAACCAGGAGCAAGACTCCGAGCCTCGACGCCCACACCGGCCGGCTCCAGAAGCCAGCGGCGCTCGCCAGCCGGCCCACTCCCGGTTGGGCCCGCGCATCGAGCCAACCGACGCCCGGGACCGCCTCGACCGGCTGGTTCAAACCCGCATCGCGGAAGAAGAAGGGCCAGCCGGCCCAAAGTGCTTCGGGCCGCGGATCCTCAACGAGCCCATGGTCGACGGCTTCCAGCTCCCGCGCGACACCCCCAAGTACGACGGCACGGCCAAGCCGGAGGACTGGCTGCTGGACTACTCCACGGCAGTCGGCATCGCCAAGGGCAACAAGCGCTGGGCCGTGCGCTACTCCCCCCTCATGCTGCTCGGCTCCGCCCGCACGTGGCTCAACAACCTGCCGGTCGGCAGCATAAACGGCTGGCTGGACTTCGAAGCCGCCTTCATCAGCAACTTCACCGGCACCTATCGCCGGCCGGGTCGCCCTCAACGGCTTGAGATGTGCAAGCGGGGCCCGGACGAGACGGATCGCGCATACCTAACGCGCTGGTGCGAGATGCGCAACTCCCGTGAGGGCGTGCACGAGATGCGAGGCCATCGGCTTCTTCATGGGAGGCTGCCGGCTGAACACCATGCTCGTGGCACAAGCTGCGCCGCAGCGAGCCCAAGACGATGGCCGCCTTGATGATCATCGCGGACAAGTACGCGGCTGGCGGAGGAAGCCGGCAAGGCGCCGGCTGATATTTCGCCGGCCCCAGCAAGACGGGACAACAACAAGCCGGCTGAGCACAAGCCGGCCGAGGGCGGCTCGCATGGCAGCCGGCGGGACAACTACCGCGGCAAGCGCCACAGCGACCAGCCGGACCGCCGGTACGGTTCCGCCCATGTGGCAGCCGTGTCGGACCACGCGGCAGGCGGCAGCCGCCGCCGAAGCAAACGGACCGGCGGTGGAAGCCGGAGTACACCTTCGAGCAGATGCTCGACTCGCCGTGCAAGTACCACAGCGGCAAGAACCCCTCCAACCACACCACCCGCGACTGCCACTTCATGAAGCGGCTGACAAGCGGCGAACCTCTCCCGCCCCCACCGCCGCCCCCTCCAGCCGGCGGGCCGGGTGGCCAAGGCGGCGCAGCGAACGCCAACCTCGAGCACCACGAGGCTAACCAAGTGCACCACGGCCGATATCTGGCCGAAGATGCTACCTACATCATCTTCACCTCCGAGCCCGAGGACAAGACGAGCCAGCATAGCCGTTCCCTCGAGGTCAACGCGGTCATACCGCCGGTCCCCCGAGCACCTAACCGGGTCGGAGCAGGCCATCACCTTTGATCGCCGCGACACACCGGCTGTCCTGCCGAGGCCGGGCAGCTACGCCTTGGTCCTCGACCCTACCATCGGCACGACTCGGCGCAGCGTGCGTTTTTCGCGCGTCCTCATCGACGGCGGCAGCAGCATCAACATCCTCTACCGCGACACCGCCCGCAAGCTGGGCATCCAGGAGGCCGAGTTGCGCCCCCCCCCCACCGCCTTCCATGGCATCGTGCCCGGCCACTGCTGCCCGCCGATTGGCCGGATCACGCCGGAGGTGATGTTCGGGAAGCCGGATCACTTCCGCACCGAGAGAATCGAGTTCGAGGTGGTGGACCTCGTGAGTCCCTACCACGCGCTCCTCGGGCAGGCCGGCCCCGACCAAGTTCATGGCGGTGCCCCACTATGGGTACCCGAAGATGAAGCTGCCCGGCCCAAAAGGGGTCATCACCGTAGCCGGCGACTACCGCCGCTCCATGGACCTGCGCCACGCGAGCTCCAAGATGGCCCGGACACCGGTCATCGCCACCGAGAAGCAGCTCATCCACGACGCCGTTGCCCTCGCCAAGGCCGCGCGGACGGACATGCCGGCTGCGAGCAACCCGAGCTGGGACGACTCACTTCCAGCCGGCCGACAACACCAAGAAGATCTCGCCGGACCCGGCGCAGCCGGGCAAGTACGTCACCATCGGTGCCGGCTGAGCAAGAAATAGGAAAGCGAGCTCACCAGCTTCCTCCGTGAGAATCGGGACATCTTCGCATGGACTCCAAGAGACATGCCGGGTGTGCCGAGGGAGTTGGCCGAGCACCACCTCCACGTCCGGCCTGAAGCCAAGCCGGTGAAGCAGCCTCTCAGGCGCTTCGCCGAAGAACGAAGGAAGGCCATCGGTGAAGAAATCGCCCGGCTCCTAGCTGCCGGCTTCATCATGGAAGTACTGCACCCGGACTGGTTGGCAAACCCGGTCCTGGTTTTGAAGAAGAACGGCTCCTGGCGCATGTGTATCGACTACACTAGCCTCAACAAGGCGTGCCCGAAGGACCCCTTCCCCTGCCGCGCATAGATCAAGTCATAGACTCGACCGCCGGCTGTGAATTGTTGTCTTTTCTAGATGCTTATTCGGGCTACCACCAGATTCCTTTGAATCCGGATGATCAAATAAAGACTTCGTTCATTACCCCGTACGGGGCTTATCGCTACACGACTATGCCGTTCGGCTTGAAAAATGCGGCGCCACCTACCAAAGGTGCATGCAAAAGTGTTTGCAGGATCAAATCGGCGAGAAATGTTCACGCATATGTGGATGATGTCGTTGTAAAAACCAAGGAGATGCCTACCCTCCTTGACGACCCGAGAGAAACCTTCACCAATCTGCGAAGATTCCGGATGAAGCTCAACCCGGCCAAGTGCACTTTCGGCGTGCCGGCCGGCCAACTCCTGGGCTACCTCGTCTCTCGGCGAGGAATCGAAGCCAACCCGGAGAAGATCGGTGCCATTGAGAAGATGGAGCTGCCGCGGTGCCTCAAGGACGTCCGAAGTTCGGCCGGTCGTCCGGCTTCCTTGAGCCGCTTCGTCGGCCGGGCTGGGGAGAAGGCACTGCCCTTGTATCAATTGATGAGGAAGGCGGACAAGTTCGTCTGGTCACCGCAGGCAGATGAAGCCTTCCGGGACCTAAAGCGCGTGCTCTCAACCGCGCCAATCCTTGCAACGCCGGGTTCAATGGAGCCGATGCTGTTGTACATCGCAGCCACCAACCGAGTGGTCAGCGTTGTCCTAGTGGTGGAACGCAAAGAAGCCGAAAACAGAGAGCAGTTGGTCCAGCGCCCAGTCTATTACCTCAGCGAAGTGCTCTCCCAGTCGAAGCAAAACTACCCCCACTACCAGAAGGTCACCTACGGCGTCTACATGGTAGCCAAGAAGCTCAAGCACTACTTCCAAGAGCACCCCATCAGGGTGGTTGCCACAGCACCTTTGGCGGAAATCATCGGCAGCAAGGATGCCAACGGCCGGGTTGCCAAGTGGGCACTGGAGCTAGCCGCCCACACCATCCTCTACGAGCCACGCACAGCCATCAAGTCGCAGATCCTCGCGGACTTCTTCGTCGGCCGGGCCGAGATGCAATATCGCCGCCTGTGCCGGATTCCACGCATTGGAAGATGCACTTCGACGGCTCGAAGATGCGCAACGGCTTGGGAGCCGGCATCGTCATCACCTCTCCCAAGGGAGACCGGCTGGACTACGTCCTGCAGATCCACTTCGCCGCATCCAACAATGTGGCGGAGTATGAAGCGCTCATACATGGGCTGAAGCTGGCCAAGGAGATTGGCGTGCGTCGCATACTCGCTTCGGCGACTCCGACTTGGTTATACGGCAAGCATCGAGCGACCGGGACGCGAAGGACGCCAACATGGCCTCATACCGCTTCCATGTCCAGCAGCTATCCGGCTTCTTCGACGAGCTGCGAATTCCACCATGTGCCACGAGCAAACAACGAGGCGGGCGACGCGTTGTCCAAGATTGGCTCAACCCGGCAAGCCATTCCGCCGGGCATCGCCTTGGCGGTTATCAAGAAGCCGTCCATCATACCGTCACCGGATTCGGATTCAATATTCGTGCCGGCTGACCCGGGGACTTCTCAGTCCAACCCGGGGGCTTCATCGCCCGAGTCGGGGGCTAGCAAGCCGAACCCGCCGGCTACCATGCCGAACCCGGGGACTTCTCAGTCCAACCCGGGGGCTTCATCGCCACACTCGGGGGCTAGCAAGCCGAACCCGCCGGCTAGCAAGCCGAACCCGGCGACCATGCAGTCGAAACCGGAAGCTCCCACGCGGGAGACCCTGTTGGTCGGCGTATTCGAGATAAGATGCGTACCTTCATGGGCACAAGAATTCCTCTCCTGCCTCACCGACGGTGTGCTGCCCGATGACGGAGTCCGGGCCGGGCAGATTGAGAGAAGGGCCAAGGCCTATACAATCATCAACCACGAGCCGTACAAACGCAGCGTAAGTGGGGTGCTCCGGCGGATGCGTCGAGCCGGCTGAAGGGATTGAACTCCTAAGGGAAATCCATCGGGGTGAGTGCGGCCACCACGCCTCCTCCCGAGCCATAGTGGCCAAAGCCTTCCGGCACGGTTTTTCGCGGCCGATCGCGCTCGGAGACGCGGAAGAACCGGTGAAGAAGTGCAACGGCTGCCAACGCTTCGCCAAGCAAAGGAACACGCCGGCTTCCGCCTTGAAGACCATCCCCATTACCTGGCCATTTGCCGTATGGGGCTTGGATATGGTGGGCCCATTCAAAACAGCCCGAGGCGGCATGACTCATCTCTTGGTGATGATTGACAAGTTCACTAAGTGGATCGAAGCCAAGCCAATCAAGAAGCTAGACGGCTCCACAGCCGTCACATTCCTCAAGGAAATAATCGTGAGATATGGCTACCCGCATAGCATCATCACCGACAATGGCAGCTACTTCGCCGAGGGCATCTTCAAACGCTACTGCGGAGAGATGGGGATCCGGATGGACCTATCGTCCGTGGCGCACCCGGAAACCAATGGCCAAGTGGAGAAGGCTAATGGCTTGATCCTAGCCGGCATCCGGCCCCGGCTGATGGAGCCGCTTGAGCGCTCAGCCGGCTGCTGGATTGAAGAACTTCCCAGCGTGCTGTGGAGCCTGCGCACAACGCCAAACCGCTCAGTCGGCTTCACACCCTTCTTCCTCGTATACGGGGCCGAAGCCGTCCTGCCGACTGATATCGAGCACGACGCGCCAAGGATCAAGCTCTACACGAAGGCCGAAGCCAAAGAAGCTCGCGAAGATGGAGTCGACCTGGTTGAAGAGGTCCGGCGATGGCCGAGTCCGGGTCAACCGTATATCAGCAAAGCCTCCGTCGCTACCACGGCTCGGAAGGTCAAGACCTTAGTATTCCGAGAAGGAGACCTAGTGCTCCGGCTGATCCAACGGACAGCCGGACAGACATAAACTAGCATCCCCATGGGAGGGTCCCTTCATCGTGAGCAAAGCGAGTAGGCAATGATTCCTACTATCTCATAGATGCCCAAGAGGCTAAGAAAAACAAGCCGGACAAGGCCGACGAGGAGACTAAACGTCCCTGGAATGTCGAGGTTACTCCGCCCATTTTACACATGAGAACGAGGAATGTATGTATCCCTTGTATCCCTTTTGTGAGTTATGAAAAAGCTTGCGCCAAGAGCGCCGTTTACGACAAGTTTTTCGCGTACTTTACCTTGTTTCGCCAATTGGCTTGAACCCTCTCACGCGGTCGGCTCAGTAACGTGATCCGGTTTCCGACGGCCGGCTTCCGATCCAGCTACGGACCGCAACCCGGCTGTCCGGCTGGCGGGAGTAAGGCCTAGGGAGCCGGCACGCGAAAACGACTAAGGGAAAGAGTAAAAGCGAGTTGACTTGCAACTTTTCATAAAAGTGCCGGATTGCCGAATTCAGCTCGTTCGGTCGAAATATCGTCGGCCTCACCCAGCGGCCCGCCCTTGATCCGGCGACGGATCGCAAGTCGGACGTACGACCGGCAAGGGCACAGCCAAAGAGTGGGGCGGATGGGAAAAAGCGAACGAGTCGAAAGAAAGCAATTCGGCACACAAACGATTAACAAACACATTAAAGTGCGACATAATTAAAGGGCGATAATATTCATACATCTGCACCCGGCATCCCGGGGATTTAATAAATTGTCTTGGCAAAAGAACAAGCGGAAAGCAGGAAATCTAAGCCAGAGGGGCATCAGTGGAGCCGGCTGCCGGGTCGTCCTCAGGCACGTCCTCCGCCTCCTCATCGTCCATGTAATCTCCATCGGATAGAGGAGGGTTCGGGTCCGCGATGAAGAGGGTCTTGTCGACGAACTCGGCGATGGTACTGGCTCGGGCAAGGCGGGCGGCCTTGAGATCGACTGGGAGCTTGTCCTCCACGCCGGCTCGCCGGAACTCAAGCTGCCCCGAGGTCCACCTCGTTGTACCGGGAGAGGACGAAGGACGGCGCCATGTCGGCACCGGCGCGCGTGGCCGACTCCTTCCAGTCGAGGAAACGGTCCGGCGCCCGCTCCATCGCAGAGATGAGGCCGGAGATATCTTGCGGCGCCGCCTCTTCGGGCCACAGCATGGGCACCAGCTCTTCGGCCGCCTTCCGAAGCTCCCGGCCGAGCTTGGTGATGGGCTCGATGCGGGCAGCCATGGACGCCGGGTGGTCCTCCATGGAGAAATACTCCGAGCTGCCCTCGCCGGTCTCCCGCCTCCGGGAGTCGCGCGCAACGCCAACGGCTGTCAAAGCCGCCTCCTGCGTCTCCGGGAAGGCCGCTGCAAGAAGAAGAAACATGTCAGGAGCTGTCAAAGCCGAAATAAGCTGAAAAATGCAAATTTTCGAAGTCCTAAAGCAAAAGCCTGGCGGCAGCCGGCACGAGCCGACTGCCCCCAGCCCGAAGATGGAGATTCCGAAGCTCTAAAGTAAGACTGGCGGCAGCCGGCATGAACCGACTGCCCCCAGCCCGAAGATGGAGATTTCGAAGGAGCAAAGCAAAAGCCCGGCGGCAGCCGGCACGAGCCGACGCCCCCAGCCGAAGATGGAGATTCCGAAGCTCTAAAGTAAGACCGGCGGCGGCCGGCATGAACCGAGCGCCCCCAGCCCGAAGATGGAGATTTCGAAGGAGCAAAGCAAAAGCCGGCGGCAGCCGGCGAGAACCGAGCCGCCCAGCCCGAAGATGGAGATATCGAAAAATCAAGTTTCTGCCGCCGGCTGCCAACCTAAGCCGGCAGCCGACGGCCGAAAGCCGGCAAAGGGAAAGGAACATAAAGATGCACTCACCCGCCAAGCCGCGATCAAGCGCGCCAAAATCATCGGTCCAGCGTTTGGCGGTAGCCGTCAGCTCGTGGACTTGGCGGTGACCTCCTCTGCGCAGCGCAAGCCGCTGCTTCTCCACCTCCGTCGGCCGCCGGCTCAGATCATCCACCTTCTCCTTCTCCGCCGTCCCGAGGGAGCCGAGCTCGGCGAGGTGGTTCTGCTCCGGCGGGCGCAGCCGCGTCAGCTCCTGCTCAGCCAGCTTGAGCTTGCGGGCGGCGGATCGGCCCGCCTCCTCGCTCTCGGCGCACTGGGCGCGAGCGGCTCGGAGATCCGACTCCAGCTGCGGGACCTTGGCGGCTTCAACTGCGAGGCGGCCAGAAAGAAATGTCAGCCAACCAAGACTAGAAAGAAAATAAGACATCAAGTCGAAAGAAGCACAGAGCTTACCCTTGACGGCTTCCAGCTCGCGGGCCAAGTCGGCCCGGTCCAGCTTGGCCTTGTGGTAATGGGTGACGGCGCGATTATACAAAGTGGTGCGCCGGTCCATCACAGCCTAAGGAAAAGAAAAAGTCGGTCGATCAGGCGAAACCCGTGCCGGCTCCAAGCAGCCGGCCCATGCCTCGGAGGGCTACCAGGATAATAATCGGATCAAAAACGAGTCGAAGCTTACCTTGCCGGCTTCCTCTACCTTGGCGACGTTAGCCGCGGCCTCGGCTGCCCTGGCCTTGAGATTGGCCTGCAGGCTGGAGAAGAACATCTCCACCGATGCTTGGCCGGGGTCCCCCTCCCGGCTGGTCACCTCGTAGGAGTCGGCACGGAGCCACGCACTGCTCCATGGTGGCGGCCGAGCCGAGGCCGGAGTCGGAGGCGGACGGCACCCGAAGAAGAAGTGTGCCCTTGGCCACGTGCGAGGCCTCGCTGCGGCGCCGATGGGGCTTCCGTCCTCACCAACGCACGCGAGTCGGCGCCCTGCGTGCGCGCCGGCTCGTCCCTTGCCGGCTCTCGCCTGGCCGGCTCCCCCATAGTCGGCTCCGGCGGTGGCGGCGCTCCAGGCGAGGCAGACGGTCCAGTCGGCGCAGCCATCTCCGGCGCCTGAGGTGCCCCCTCCGGGCTCTCGTCCAGCACCACCACGCTCGGCCTGGCTCCGGCCCCGATCGTGGGCGGCGCAGCCCTGCCGGCTCCGGTTCCGGTCGCGGGCGGAGCAGCCCTGCCGGCTCCGACTCCGGCTGAAGGCGGCATTCCCAGACCAGCCCCAGCAGCTGGGCCCAGAGGACGAGTCCGGCTCGGGAACATGTCGTCCAGCGTCGCCTGGCGAGTCGGCTCGACACGCGTGCCGCGATCAGGCGCTGAGGCCAGCGGCACGGCGAAGGAAGGCGCCCCGTGGCAGGCGGCGGCGGTGTAGATGCGCGCGAGGAAGGCTGCGGCGTGCGCTCCCTCCTCTGGCGGGGAAGCGGCGACACAACGCGCGGAACTTGCCGAGAGCCGCCGCCACGGGCAAACTTGATAGGGACCCTAGCCGGATAAACGAGAGAGATAATAAGCATAAAAGTAAGGAAAGAAAAGGAATCAAACAAGAAAAGGAGAAAAAGAGCTCACCCGGCCTGCTCCGGGACCATCTTCGGCCGCTGCCGGCGGCTGCTTCTTCGCCTTCGCCTCCAAGGCGGCGGTGGAGCCGGCTCGCTTCGTGCCCTTGGGCGCCGAAGTCGCCGTGGTGCTTGGCGGCCTCGTCCGCGAGAGGCACGGCGGGGATGGGCCCCGTGCCGGACGTCGCCGGCTCCTCCTCCTCTTGCTGCTCGCGGTGAGGGGGCGGATTGTGCTCCCCCTGGCCGCCTAGATCAGGCGCCTGCGGCAGGTCGTCGTCACCGGCATGTTCGCCGGCTTGGTCAGCCGGATCGACGTGATCCGGCGTCCACCTCTTCGTCGCCAGGTCGCCGTCCTCGGCGTTCTGGCGCTCAAAAAGCTAGAAGGACAGAAAAAACATGAACATATGACAAGCCGGCAGTCGGCAGAAGAAAAAGGAAGTCGGCCTCGCAGCCGCAAGCCGGAAAATGGCAAAGACATGAGGCTTACCCGCGCCGGCGGATGCTCCCTGTCGCAAGGCACCAGCCCGTAGCTCCGAGTTCTCCGTTAGGTTCGCCTTGGTGATGTGGTTCACCCGGCTGGCCACACCGGGCCTTGCTGAGCGGCGCCCTGGACGTGCGGTTCGGATCGAACCGGCCGGACATGTGCCCGATCTTGTGGGTGCGCATCTGGAGCGGCAGCACCCGGCGCTCGGCGATGGTGCAGAGGAGGTCCTCGGCAGTCAGCCCGCCGCCGGTGGCTGTCGCCAGGAAGTCCCAAAGCAGGTTCACCTCGGCGTTCTGATCCGTCGAGCGGGCGTTGTGGCTCCAGTTGATCCGGCCGACTGGAGGAGCCGGGTTGAACTCCGGCAAGTTGATCCGGTCGACGAGCGCCCCGTCGTTGCGCACGTAGAAGAATGACATCTGCCGTTCTTCACCGAGTCGACGGTGGGGATTTTGGGGAAAGGCGTACCAGGCCGAGTGTAGATCGAGGCGGCGCCGCAGGCCGCGACGGCGGCCCTCAGTGGTTTGGGCCTTCAAGTAGAAGAGCCGGCTCCGAGAAATCGATGTCGGGCCACAAGCCGGCGTAAGCCTCCATGAACGCTACGAAGCAGCTCAGGAGGACGCACGCGTTGGCCGGCAGGTGATGCGGCTGAAGGCCGAAGTGGTCGAGGAATTGCCGGAAGAACGTCGAAGCCGGCAGGCCCAGCCCGCGATCAAGATGCGCGCCGAAGACGACGCGCTCGCCGGGCTCCGGCTTGGGCTCCACCTCCCCGCCGGGCACCCGCGTGATGACCGACTGCGGGATCCGCCGGAGGCGCACCAGGCGTTCGATGTCGTCCTCCCGCATGTAGGAGCCCCTCCACGATCCGCTGGGGGACGCCATTGACGAGGACGAGGAAGAAGATGACCAGGAGAGGCTGAACGGCGAGGAAGAACCTTGCGACCGCGGCGGCGACAACGGCGGCTGAGGACGCTCCGTCGAGATGCGCGGCCCCGTGGCGCCGGATTGACGGAGTGGCGGCGGCGGATCGGTGGAGATTCGCCCGCCGGAGTTCGCCAGCGGAAGAAGTTCGCCGGAGCGATAGCGGGCTCGAGCGCGGAGAGCGATGGGAGCAGGAGCGCGAGGAGGAAGAGAATGGCAAGTGGCCGCCTCGATGCCTCCCCCGCGGCATTTATAGCCTCCTGCCGCGGGCGGTTGGCCTCCAAGTGGCGGTCGTGGGCCGTAACTCCCCGGATTTACTGCGCCGTAACTGCGCGTAACTCCTCCCACAACCACTACCGTTACCAGAAACTGCCACACCACGTCGCCCACTACCGCACCGGATCCGGCGGGACATTGATGTGACCAGACGAACCGACCGCCAGGCCAGGCGTCAGACCAGTCAAGTCGAGCGCGGGGCCCGAGGCGGCGGAGACCCCGGCGCGCGGCAAGCCGGAGCCGGACAAAAAGTTCCACTCGAACCAAAATTCATCAGCAAGGCGGAGACGCCATCAGATCTTGCAAGAAAGCAAAAACTAAACAAGTGTAAATAGCTGCCGGCTAGAAGCAGCCGGCAAGAACGAGCCGGATGAGGGCGCAGCCGGCCGAATGAAAATTCTCAGTCGGCCCCTCCAAGTGCCGTCAAATATATTCGAGAAGCCAGGAAAACCTGCCTAGGTCCTTCTAAACGCAGGACCTTGCCAGCTTCGGGGGCTAATGTCGGGGGGAAGACCCCGGATAGGGCAATGGACGCGGAGCGGCCGGCTGGCCACGCGGCCGGCTCGCGGCAAAGGCCGGGCCGAGGAGCAGCCGGGCGGCGCCGTGGCCGGCTGGTCCGGAAGCCGGTTGGCTCTAGGTCCTAGTCGGCTCGGCTGCGGCCACCAATGCTGTAGCTGGGCCGGCTTCTACAAGCCATATCCGGCCGGGGTTTGTACCTCGGACCGACTCGAGGCTGGCGAGTCTTGCCTTGGAAGGAACCGGGTTGGTGATCCGGGTTCCCAAAGTCCACGCCGACTCCATCTTCCGTAAAGCGCGGGGCACCGTGGAGCAATAGTGCCACGCGCCGGACAGGCCGTCGGGGCTTACGACGATCCGTGCGGCTACGGTGGGCGACGGCGACAGGGACATCTCCTCTCCATACCGCCGACCGTGGCAGCCGGATGGGACAGGCCACGATGCCTCAACCACTCCTGACGTCACCGCCTCGGGAAGGAGCGGAAGCCGGAGCCGGCCAAGCCGGCCAGTAAACTATAGGGTCTTTTATGTAAAGTGCCGGTGCCTATATAAGCCGCACTACCCCCCCTCGTGCAGAGGATCGATCATTTATTGCTTTCACCCACCTACAGAGCTGCCCTGTGAGAGAGACCATCGTCTCCCTTAGCCTCTCAGGGTCAGCCGGACACAGCTCTAGGAGCACCATTGTACTGTGTGACATCATATACACTCTAGCAGGAGTAGAGGTTTTACCTCCATCGGAGGGCCTCGAACCTGGGTACGTCGCCGTGTCGCTCGTGCCCATACCCGCTTCCGGATACCGCCGTGAGATCTCTCAGGAGCCCCTTCGATTAGCCACCCTATGGCATATGCCGTGACGATACCACGACACCCACTTCGTCTCTCCCTCGGACTTCTGGAAGCTTCGTGCAAAAATAGGACCCTGGGCGTTGATTTCGTCCAATTCCGAGAATATTTCCTTACTAGGATTTCTGAAACCAAAAACAGCAGAAAACAGCAACTGACTCTTCGGCATCTCGTTAATAGGTTAGTGCCGGAAAATGCATAAATATGACATATAATGTGTATAAAACATGTGAGTATCATCATAAAAGTAGCATGGAACATAAGAAATTATAGATACGTTTGGGACGTATCAAGCATCCCCAAGCTTAGTTCCTACTCGCCCTCGAGTAGGTAAACGATAACAAAGATAATTTCTGAAGTGACATGCTATCATAATCTTGATCATACTATCGTAAAGCATATGATATGAATGCAGCGATTCGAAACAATGATGAAGATAATGAGTAAACTAATGAATCATATAGCAAAGACTTTTCATGAATAATACTTTCAAGACAAGCATCAATAAGACTTGTATAAGAGTTACTCATAAAGCAATAAATTCAAAGTAAAAGCATTGAAGCAACACAAAGGAGATATAAGTTTCAGCGGTTGCTTTCAACTTTAACATGTTTATCTCATGGATAATTGTCAACACAAAGCAATATAACAAGTGCAATAAGTAAACATGTAAGAATCAATGCACACAGTTGATACAAGTGTTTGCTTCTAAGATAGAAAGAATAGGCAAACCGACTCAACAATAAAGTAAAAGATAGGCCCTTCGCAGAGGGAAGCATTGATTACTATATTTGTGCTAGAGCTTTTCATTTTGAAAACAAGAAACAATTTTGTCAACGGTAGTAATAAAGCATATGAGTTATGTATAAGACATCTTATAAGTTGCAAGCCTCATGCATAGTATACTAATAGTGCTCGCACCTTGTCCTAATTAGCTTGGGTTAACACGGATTATCATTGCATAGCATATGTTTCAACCAAGTGTCACAAAGGGGTACCTCTATGCCGCTCTGTACAAAGGTCTAAGGAGAAAGCTCGCATTGGATTTCTCGCTTTTGATTATTCTCAACTTAGACATCCATACCGGGACAACATAGACAACGAGATAATGGACTCCTCTTTAATGCATAAGCATTTAACAACGATTATTATTCTCATAAGAGATTGAGGATTAGCTGTCCACACTCGAAACTTCCACCATGAATCATGGCTTTAGTTAGCGGCCCAATGTTCTTCTCTAACAGTATGCATACTCAAACCATATGATTGTGAAAACCGCCCTTACTTCAGACAAGACGAACATGAATAGCAACTCACATGATATTCAACAAAGGTAAAAGAGTTGATGGCGTCCCCAGAAAACATGGTTACCGCTCAACAAGCAACTTATTAAGAAATAAGACACATAAGTACATATTCTTCACCACGATAGTTTTTAAGCTATTTTATCCCATGAGCTATATATTGAAAAGGTAAAGAATAGAAATTTTAAAGGTAGCACTCAAGTAATTTACTTTGGAATGGCGGAGAAATACCATGTGGTAGGTAGGTACGGTGGACACAAATGGCATGGTTATTGGCTCAAGGATTTGGATGCATGAGAAGAATTCCTCTCAATACAAGGTTAGGCTAGCAAGGTTGTTTGAAGCAAACTCAAGTATAAAAGGTGCAGCAAAGCTCACATATGAACATATTGTAACTATTATAAGACTTTATATTGTCTCCTTGTTGTTCAAACACCTCAACCAGAAAATATCTAGACTCTAGAGATCAATCATGCAAACCAAATTTTACAAGCTCTATGTAGTTATTCATTAATGAGTACGAGGTACACGATGCAAGAGCTTAAACAAGATCTATATGAGCACAACAATTGCCAAGTATCACATTATTCAAGACATTAAACCATTTACCACATGCGGCATTTTCCGTTTCCAACCTTATAACAATGAATGAAGTAGTTCAACTTTCGCAATGAACATTAAAGATACAGACTAAGAACATATTTGTTCATACGAAACAGACGGAGCGTGTCTCTCTCCCAAACAAAGAATGCTAGGATCCGATTTATTCAAACAAAAACAAAAATAAAAACAAACGGACGCTCCAAGTAAAGCACATAAGATGTGACGGAATAAAAATATAGTTTCACTAGAGGAACCTGATAAGTTGTCGATGAAGAAGGGATGTCTTGGGCATCCCCAAGCTTAGACACTTGAGTCTTCTTAAAATATGCAGGGATGAACCACGGGGCATCCCCAAGCTTTGATTTTTCACTCTTCTTGATCATATTGTATCATCCTCCTCTCTTGACCCTTGAAAACTTCCTCCACACCAAACTCGAAACAAACTCATTAGAGGGTCAGTGCATAATTCATATATTCAGAGGTGACATAATCATTCTTAACACTTCTGGACATTGCTCAAAGCTACTGAAAGTTAATGGAACAAAGAAATCCATCTAACATAGCAAAACAGGCAATGCGAAATAAAAGGCAGAATCTGTCAAAACAGAACAATTCGTAAAGACGAATTTTAAAGTAGCACCAGACTTGCTCAGATGAAAATGTCCAAATTGAATGAAAGTTGCGTACATATCTGAGGATCACGCACGTAAATTGGCAGATTTTTCTGAGCTACCTACAGAGAGGCAGGTCGAAATTCGTGACAGCATGAAATCTATTTCTGCGCAGCAATCCAAATCTAGTATTGGCTTTACTATCAAAGACTTTACTTGGCACAACAATGCAACAAAATAAAGATAAGGAGAGGTTGCTACAGTAGTAAACAACTTCCAAGACTCAAATATAAAATAAAGTGCAGAAGTAAAATAATGAGTTGTCTCCCATAAGCGCTTTTCTTTAACGCCTTTCAGCTAGGCGCAGAAAGTGTGTATCAAGTAACATCAAGAGATGAAGCATCAACATCATAATTTGTTCTAATAATAGAATCATAAGGTAACTTCATTCTCTTTCTAGGGAAGTGTTCCATACCTTTCTTGAGAGGAAATTGATATTTAATATTACCTTCCTTCATATCAATGGTAGCACCAACAGTTCGAAGAAAAGGTCTTCCCAATATAATGGGACAAGATGCATTGCATTCAATATCGAAGACAACAAAATCAACGGGGACAAGGTTATTGTTAACCATAATACGAACATTATCAATCCTCCCCAAAGGTTTCTTTATAGCATTATCAACAAGATTAACATCCAAATAACAATTCTTCAATGGTGGCAAGTCAAGCATATCATAAATTTTCTCAGGCATAACAGAAATACTTGCACCAAGATCACATAAAGCATTACAATCAAAATCATTGACCCTCATCTTAATGATAGGCTCCCAACCATCTTCTAACTTTCTAGGAATAGAAGTTTCAAGTTTTAGTTTCTCCTCTCTAGCTTTTATGAGAGCATTTGTAATATGTTTTGTGAAGGCCAAATTTATAACACTAGCGTTGGGACTTTTAGCAAGCTTTTGCAAGAACTTTATAACTTCAGAGATGTGACAATAATCAAAGTCTAAACCATTATGATCTACAGCAATGGGATCATTATCCCCAATATTTTGAAAAATTTCAGCAGGTTTATCAATTTCAGCAGTTTTAGCGAGTTTCAGGCAATTTTGCACGCTTTGCACTAGGAGTAGTAACATTGCCAACACCAATTATTTTACCATTGATAGTAGGAGGTGTAGCAACATGTGAATCATTAACATTACTAGTGGTGGTAATAGTCCAAACTTTAACTACATTATTCTCTTTAGCAAGTTTTTCGTTTTCTTCTCTTTCCCACCTAGCATGCAATTCGGCCATCAATCTAATATTCTCATTAATTCGAACTTGGATGGCATTTGCTGTAGTAACAATTTTATTTTCAATATCCTCAGGTTTAGCAACCATTTTATTAATTAAGGAGGATTGTGACGCAGACAGGTATGAGATTCGGTTTTCAGCATTTGAAATCTTAGTTTGCAAACCCGAAATCCCCATATTCAAATTTTCAAGTTGATTTACTATATTTTTCAACAAGGTAGATTGTTCATTCATAGTTTTAGTAAACAATTGATTTTGCTCATATTGTGATTGCATAAAGCTCTTAGTGGATCTTTCAATTTCTAGCATCTTTTCCTCATATCTACCATAAGAATTACCATGATCATTACCACTAGCGAGGATATGGCCTATAGTTGTTACCCAAATTATTCCTATAAGCATTGTTGTTGAAATTATTATTTTTAATGAAATTCACATCAACATGTTCTTCTTGGGCAACCAATGAAGCTAAAGGAACATTATTAGGATCAACATTAGATCTACCATTCACAAGCATAGACATAATAGCATCAATCTTATCACTCAAGGAGGAGGTTTCTTCAACGAATTTACCTTCTTACCTTGTGGGGCTCTTTCCGTGTGCCATTCAGAGTAATTTGTCATCATATCATCAAGAAGCTTTGTTGCCGCCCCCAAAGTAATGGACATAAAGGTACCTCCAGCAGCTGAATCCAATAGGTTCCGTGAAGAAAAATTCAATCCCGCATAAAAGGTTTGGATAATCATCCAAGTAGTCGATCCATGGGTTGGGCAATTCTTTACCAAAGATTTCATTCTCTCCCATGCTTGAGCAACATGTTCATTATCTAATTTCTTGAAATTCATTATGTTACTTCTCAAAGATATAATTTTAGCGGGAGGATAATATCTACCAATAAAAGCATCCTTACATTTAGTCCAAGAATCAATACTATTTCTAGGCAGAGATAGCAACCAATCTTTAGCTCTTCCTCTTAAAGAGAAAGGAAACAATTTTAATTTTATAATGTCACCATCTACATCCTTATACTTTTGCATTTCACATAGTTCAACAAAATTATTAAGATGGGCAGCAACATCATCGGAACTAACGCCGGAAAATTGCTCTCTCATAACAAGATTCAAGTAAAGCGAGGTTTAATTTCAAAGAATTCTGCTTGTAGTAGCAGGTGGAGCAATAGGTGTGCATAGGAAATCATTATTATTTGTGCTAGTGAAGTCACACAACTTAGTATTCTCAACAGTACCCATTTTAGCAGTAGTAAATAAAGCAAACTAAATAAAGTAAATGCAAGTAACTAAATTTTTTGTGTTTTTGATATAGAGAACAAGACAGTAAATAAAGTAAAACTAGCAACTAATTTTTTTGTGTTTTGATATAAGTGCAGCAAACAAAGTAGTAAATAAAGTAAAACAAAGCAAGACAAAAACAAAGTAAAGAGATTGGAAGTGGAGACTCCCCTTGCAGCGTGTCTTGATCTCCCCGGCAACGGAGCCAGAAATTTAGCTTGATGACGCGTAAAGCACACGCCCGTTGGGAACCCAAGTGGAAGGTGTGATGCGTACAGCAGCAAGTTTCCCTCAGTAAGAAACCAAGGTTTATCGAACCCAGTAGGAGCCAAGAAGCACGTTGAAGGTTGATGGCGGAGGAGTGTAGTGCGGTGCAACACCAGGGATTCCGGCGCCAACGTGGAACCTGCACAACACAATCACAGAACTTTGCCCCAACGTAACAGCGAGGTTGTCAATCTCACCGGCTTGCTGTAAACAAAGGATTAAACGTATTGTGTGGAAGATGATGATTGTTTGCGAAGAACAGTAAAGAAAGCGCTTTTCTTTAACGCCTTTCAGCTAGGCGTAGAAAGTGTGTATCAAGTATTGTCAAGAGACGAAGCATCAACATCAATAGGTATGTTAGATGCTCCCCCATCCGTAGTGGTGCTAAGGGCTTTATCAATTTTAGGCCTATAATAGCTTTTTGGCTTAGGCACTTTAGAGGCATACATGAATTTTTACTCCTTACCCACATAAGCTTTCTCCCTAAACTTAAGAGAAGAAAAAGTTGAACCCAAGGTTCCCATAGCTTCTTCAAGTTCACCGATCCTATGGGTTCGATTATCATGAGTAGCACAAGTTTCTAAAACTGCAATTCTCTCATTAATTCCACCTAGAGATTTATCAAGTTTATCAGTGCTATTAAGTAATATTCCCAATTTAGTCTCAATACTTGGAAGATCTTTCTCTATGGCCTCCAACTTTTTCATGACATCTTCAAGAGAGATTTCAATTTTAGCTTCATTAACAGGTGGTATTCCAACTAGACTCTCAATAATGCAACTAGCTTCTAAAGCCTGGAGTGCCTAGGAAATTACCTCCCGCAAGAGTATCAAGAACATACCTATTCCAGCTAGAGATACCAACATAAAAGTTCCTAAGTAGTATAATAGTGGAGTGTTTCTTAATGCACCTATGATGAGCATCACTAATTCTATACCAAGCATCTTTAAAACTTGATAAATAAAGAATAGGACCGGGGTCCACAGTTCACTAGCGGTGTCTCTCCCATAAGATAGCAGATGTTAGGTGAACAAATTACAGTTGGGCAATTGACAAATAAAGAAGGCATAACAATACACATACATATATCATGATGAGTACTATGAGATTTAATCAGGGCATTACGACAAAGTACATAGACCGCTATCCAGCATGCATCTATGCCTAAAAAGTCCACCTTCGAGTTATCATCCGAACCCCTTCCAAGTATTAAGTTGTAAACAACAGACAATTGCATTAAGTATGGTGCGTAATGTAATCAACACAAATATCCTTAGACAAAGCATCGATGTTTTATCCCTAGTGGCAACAAGACATCCACAACCTTAGAACTTTCGTCATCGTCCCGCATTTAATGGAGGCATGAACCCACTATCGAGCATAAATACTCCCTCTTGGAGTCACAAGTATCAACTTGGCCGGAGCCTCTACTAGCAACGGAGAGCATGCAAGAACATAAATAACATATATGATAGATTGATAATCAACTTGACATAGTATTCAATATCCATCGGATCCCAACAAACACAACATGAAGGATTACAAATAGATGATCTTGATCATGATAGGCAGCTCACAAGATCTAACATGATAGCACAATGGGGGGAAGACGACCATCTAGCTAGTGCTATGGACCCATAGTCCAGGGGTGAACTACTCACACATCGATCCGGAGGCGATCATGGCGATGAAGAGACCTCCGGGAGATGATTCCCCTCTCCGGCAGGGTGCCGGGGGCGATCTCCTGAATCCCCCGAGATGGGATTGGCGGCGGCGGCGTCTCTGGAAGGTTTTCCGTATCGTGGCTCTCGGTACTGGGGGTTTCGCGACGGAGGCTTTAAGTAGGCGGAAAGGCAGGTCAAGAGGCGTCACGAGGGGCCCATACGCCAGGGCCACGCGGCCAGGGCCCAGGCCGCGCCGCCCTGTTGTGTTGCCACCTCGTGGCCCCACTTCGTCTCACCCTCGGACTTCTGGAAGCTTCGTGCAAAAATAGGACCCTGGGCGTTGATTTCGTCCAATTCCGAGAATATTTCCTTACTAGGATTTCTGAAACCAAAAACAGCAGAAAACAGAATCGGCTCTTCGGCATCTCGTCAATAGGTTAGTGCCGTAAAATGCATAAATATGACATATAATGTGTATAAAACATGTGAGTATCATCATAAAAGTAGCATGGAACATAAGAAATTATAGATACGTTTGGGACGTATCACATAGCACATGCATTCACTTTATCCATAGTGGCAAAGGAAAAGGTAAAAACCATAATAGATCATGAATTTGTTGTCACTATTCAATCACTACAACCATTCTACTCCATCTAATACATACTTCTCCCCACACATGTTCTTGCATACAAATTGGATCAGAACAAACACTTAAGAGCGGGGTATATAATATGCATCTATCAATACATCTTACACACAATAGATTCCAATCTCATATGTCGATATCATAGAATAAAGATCCACCACATCGAAATTACATATATGACCATAATCATGTTAGGAAGCTCATATGGTACTAAGATCTACAAAGAATAAGAGAGAAATAGATCAAGCTCCTTCCACAAATCCATAGTCCAGAGGTGGACTAGTCCCCCTTCGTCATGGTGATGATGTAGAAGACGTTGGAGAAGGTGGAGATCCCTTCGGCGGCGGCTCCGGCGGAGTTTCTCCCTCCAATCTTCGTTGGTTCAGCCTCTATTTTGGTGTTTCGGTGTTTCTGCGGTGCTCTCCTCGAGGAAATCCTGGGGAGTTGCACATATGGGGGTTTTAGGTCAAAAGAACTCAGTGGACGAAAGAATCAGGTGAATCGGACGACCGACATCCAAAAGAGTATGGGTGGCGCGGCCAGGTGGGCATGCCACCGCCTCTCTTTTGGGCATCCAGGCCTCTCCCGTGAGGTCCAAACACTCCAGATGCTTATGTTGATGAAATATTGATGTCCTCGGAATCCTAGCTTAATTTAACTCCGTTTAGATCCCTGAAAGTAAAAAAAATACACAAACAAAATTTTCCTGTACTACATAGTTATAACCCAAATAAAGGGGATCATTGGTAAATCCCAAAAATCAATATAAAACATGGATATAACATCATATATGTTGCAAATATGTGTCAATAAACTACAAAGTCCATGTATGCATTTTACATGCATCACTTGGCCAACTTTGTATCTCCTCATGAGACTATCTTGAGGTACATAAAGAACTGTTGATTTGATTGCGTGCTCTAAACCTTAGTCAACCATAGCTCAACTCATGAGACTATCATGACACCGTCTTAGAGCCACATCTTGAATTCTTCTCTTGAAATCAAACTCTCAAGATCTTGATCATGTCATATTATTCTCTTCAAATCGATAATCTTGATGCCAATAGTAAAGATATATCTTTATCTTCATGGCATCCACACATGGTCTACAATAATTACTTATGGAATATTTCTTCATATAAACTCAATGAAAACATTAGTCCATAAAGATTGTCATTGGTTACCAAAATCAGACATAGTGGCAATATACCCTTATACGATACTATGATTGTGATTCTGCAACACGGAAGGGGACGTTTCGGACTCCCATCCTGTTGATTCCCTATAGGAATGCAGCCCATCCAGGTATCTGAGGAGATATGGGGGGAAGGTTAGAGCTGACTTCCTCGTCCCATGCCGGGATCTGTGGTTATCACTATATATACGGTGCTGGAAAGACTAAATAAATTTGTTGCTTAATCTTAATGTTGTTGGCAATACAGTGGAACCTCCACCATAGGGCTTCGCCCTCTTACCATGGTTCCAGTACCGACCGAATGAATTACGCAACCACCCTAGGCCGGTAACCCTCAATTTAGATTTTAGAAAATAGTTTTTCCTTTTAATGCATGTGATAAGGTACAGAGTATAGAAAGGTTTTCGTAAACAATGTAAAATAATCAAGGATTATGCAAGTGTTGAACTTGCCTCCTTAGTGCCAGATTAAGTAATCAACATGCTTCAACATGGTCATAAGATCCATATGGAAGATCATGATTGGTCCATTATAGACTAATTTTCAAAAGAGCATCAATATGATGTGATGCAATAAGATGATATCAAACATTCTAAACCCTCGAAATCATCGTATGTTGGTTTTTGTTTACGTATTTGACTAGGGTTCTGAGTTGGTGATTTATTATGGTCTTAGGGTTTAGGTTAAGGTTTACTTCACTCAATAAATCGTCGACGGATGCAGTAGAGACACGCCGCTCCACTGGTCCACCTCCAAATCATTCCAGTCGACTGCTACTCCAAAAACGATGCCCTCAACAGGGGTAATGACGTCGGGTACCGTCATCATTCGATGCGGAAGACCCAGATCTGGGGTTACCCCAGGGGCATCTAGATCCAGTGTGTTACCTCTCACCATTGGCGTTCCCATCAGGTTTTGGAAGTGTGTTTTCACCGCCTCACACATAGCTGCAGGCTCTGTCACCGTAAGTCCCTATCTTCCCAATCTAAATATGTGATTCCTCCTTCTTCTGGCGCTGGCATGGAGGTGAAAAACATCGTGTTGGCGTCACCCTCTTGCAACCAAGAAATTCGTGATCTTTGTCGTGCGATTGTGTGTTTGAGCGACACCAACCCAAGAATCTTCTTCTTTGGCCAACCCCGCAACAAGCTTTCATCAACATTGAGTTGCCTACGGACCATTGATACGTCTCAAACGTATCTATAATTTCTTATGTTCCATGCTACTTTTATGATGATACTCACATGTTTTATACACATTATATGTCATTATTATGCATTTTCCGGCACTAACCTATTGACGAGATGCCGAAGAGTCAATTCATGTTTTCTGCTGTTTTTGGTTTCAGAAATCCTAGTAAGGAAATATTCTCGGAATTGGACGAAATCAACGCCCAGGGGCCTATTTTTCCACGAAGCTTCCAGAAGTCCGAAGAGGAAACGAAGTGGGACCACGGGGCGCCGCCACAATAGGGCGGCGCGGCCTACAGGGGGCCCACGCGGCCCTGTTGTGTGGGGCCCCCGTGACGCCCCTTGACCTGCCCTTCCGCCTACTTAAAGCCTTCATCGCGAAACCCCCAGTACCGAGAGCCACGATACGGAAAACCTTCCCGGAGACGCCGCCGCGCCAATCCCATCTCGGGGGATTCGAGAGATCGCCTCCGGCACCCTGCCGGAGAGGGGAATCATCTCCCGGAGGTCTCTTCATCGCCATGATCGCCTCCGGAACGATGTGTGAGTAGTCCATCCCTGGACTATGGGTCCATAGCGAGTAGCTAGATGGTTGTCTTCTCCTCATTGTGCTATCATGTTAGATCTTGTGAGCTGCCTATCATGATCAAGATCATCTATTTGTAATTCTACATGTTGTGTTTGTTGGGATCCGATGAATATTGAATACTATGTCAAGTTGATTATCAATCTATCATATATGTTATTTATGTTCTTGCATGCTCTCCGTTGCTAGTAGAGGCTCTGGCCAAGTTGATACTTGTGACTCCAAGAGGGGGTATTTATGCTCGATAGTAGGTTCATGCCTCCATTAAATCTGGACAGTGACAGAAAGTTCTAAGGTTGTGGATGTGTTGTTGCCACTAGGGATAAAACATCGATGCTTTGTCTAAGGATATTTGTGTTGATTACATTACGCACCATACTTAATGCAATTGTGCTGTTGTTTGCAACTTAATACTGGAGGGGTTCGGATGATAACTCTGAAGGTGGACTTTTTAGGCATAGATGCATGCTTTGGATAGCGGTCTATGTACTTTGTCGTAATGCCCCGATTAAATCTCATAGTACTCATCATGATATATGTATGTGCATTGTTATGTCTTCTTTATTTGTCAATTGCCCAAGCTGTAATTTGTTCACCCAACATCTGTTTATCTTATGGGAGAGACACCACTAGTGAACTGTGGACCCCGATCCAATTCTTTACATCTGAAATACAATCTACTGCAATTGTTCTTTACTGTTCTTCGCAAGCAATCATCATCTTCCACACAATACGTTTAATCCTTTGTTTACAGCAAGCCGGTGAGATTGACAACCTCACTCTTACATTGGGGCAAAGTACTTTGATTGTGTTGTGCAGGTTCCACGTTGGCGCCGGAATCCCTGGTGTTGCGCCGCACTACACTCCGCCGCCATCAACCTTCAACGTGCTTCTTGACTCCCTCTTGGTTCGATAAACCTTGGTTTCTTATCGAGAGAAACTTGCTCGTTGTGCGCATCACACCTTCCTCTTGGGGTTCCCAACGGACGTGTCAACTACACGCATCAAGCAAATTTCTGGCGCCGTTGCCGGGGAGATCAAGACACGATGCAAGGGGAGCCTTCCACATCCAATCTCTTTACTTTGTTTTTGTCTTGCTTTACTTTATTTTATTTACTGCTTTGTTTGCTCTCTATATCAAAAACACAAAAAAATTAGTTGCTAGTTTTACTTTATTTACTGTCTTGTTCTCCATATTGAAAACACAAAAAAAAATTAGTTACTTGCATTTACTTTATTTAGTTTGCTTTATTTATTACTGCTAAAAATGAGTAATCCAGAAGTTGAAGTTCGTTCCTTTAAGCAACAAGGGGGAGAAAGTTTTAAAGATGATTGGTATAGAATTAGTGATGCTCATCATAGGTGCATTAAGAAACACTCCACTATTATACTACTTAGGAACTTTTATGTTGGTATCTCTAGCTGGAATAGGTATGTTTTTGATACTCTTGCGGGAGGTAATTTCCTAGGCACTCCGGCTTTAGAAGCTAGTTGCATTATTGAGAGTCTAGTTGGAATACCACCTGTTAATGAAGCTAAAATTGAAATATCTCTTGAAGATGTCATGAAAAAGTTGGAGGCCATAGAGAAAGATCTTCCAAGTATTGAGACTAAATTGGGAATATTACTTAATAGCACTGATAAACTTGATAAATCTCTAGGTGGAATTAATGAGAGAATTGCAGTTTTAGAAACTTGTGCTACTCATGATAATCGAACCCATAGGATCAGTGAACTTGAAGAAGCTATGAGAACCTTGGGTTCAACTTTTTCTTCTCTTAAGTTTAGGGAGAAAGCTTATGTGGGTAAGGAGTAAAAATTCATGTATGCCTCTAAAGTGCCTAAGCCAAAAAGCTATTATAGGCCTAAAATTGACAAAGCCCTTAGCACAACTACGGATGGGGGAGCATCTAAGATACCTATTGATGTTGATGCTTCGTCTCTTGACAATACTTGATACACACTTTCTGCGCCTAGCTGAAAGGCGTTAAGAAAAGCGCTTATGGGAGACAACCCATTATTTTACTTCTGCACTTTGTTTTATATTTGAGTCTTGGAAGTTGTTACTACTGTAGCAACCTCTCTTTATCTTTATTTTATTGCATTTTTGTGCCAAGTAAAGTCTTTGATAGTAAAGTCAATACTAGATTTGGATTACTGCGCAGGAACAGATTTCTTGCTGTCACGAGTTTGAGGAGTAGTCTCTGTAGAAAATTTATAAAAATCTGCCAATTTACGTGCGTGATCCTCAGATATGTACGCAACTTTCATTCAATTTGGGCATTTTCATCTGAGCAAGTCTGGTGCCTCTTTAAAATTCGTCTTTACGGACTGTTCGTTTTAACGATTCTGCCTTTTATTTCGCATTGCCTGTTTTGCTATGTTTGATGGATTTCTTTGTTCCATTAACTTTCAGTAGCTTTGAGCAATGTCCGAAGTGTTAAGAATGATTATGTCACCTCTGAATATATGAATTATGCACTGACCCTCTAATGAGTTTGTTTTGAGTTTGGTGTGGAGGAAGTTTTCAAGGGTCAAGAGAGGAGGATGATACAATATGATCAAGAAGAGTGAAAAGTCTAAGCTTGGGGATGCCCCGTGGTTCATCCCTGCATATTTTAAGAAGACCCAAGCGTCTAAGCTTGGGGATGCCCAAGGCATCCCTTCTTCATCGACAACTTATCGAGTCACCTCTAGTGAAACTATATTTTTATTCCGTCACATCTTATGTGCTTTACTTGGAGCGTCTGTTTGTTTTTGTTTGAATAAAATCGGATCCTAGCATTCTTTTTTTGGGAGAGAGACACGCTCCGCTGTTTCGTATGAACACATGTGTTCTTAGCTTTATCTTTAATGTTCATTGCGAAATTTGAACTACTTCATTCATTGTTATATGGTTGGAAACGGAAAATGCCGCATGTGGTAAATGGTATAATGTCTTGAATAATTTGATACTTGGCAATTATTGTGCTCATATAGATCATGTTTAAGCTCTTGCATCATGTACCTTGTACCCATTAATGAATAACTACATAGAGCTTGTTAAAATTTGGTTTGCATGATTGATCTCTAGAGTCTAGATATTTTCTGGTTGAGGTGTTTGAACAACAAGGAGACAATGTAAAGTCTTATAATAGTTACAATATGTTCATATGTGAGCTTTGCTGCACCTTTTATACTTGAGTTTGCTTCAAACAACCTTGCTAGCCTAGCCTTGTATTGAGAGGAATTCTTCTCGTGCATCCAAATCCTTGAGCCAATAACCATGCCATTTGTGTCCACCATACCTACCTACTACATGGTATTTCTCCGCCATTCCAAAGTAAATTACTTGAGTGTTACCTTTAAAAATTCTATTCTTTGTCTTTACAATATATAGCTCATGGGAAAAATAGCCTTAAAAACTATTGTGGTGAAGAATATGTACTTATGTGTCTTATTTCTTAATAAGTTGCTTGTTGAGCGGTAACCATGTTTCTGGGGACGCCATCAACTTTTACCTTTGTTGAATATCATGTGAGTTGCTATGCATGTTCGTCTTGTACGAAGTAAGGGCGATTTTCATGATCAAATGGTTTGAGTATGCATATTGTTAGAGAAGAACATTGGGCCGCTAACTAAAGCCATGATCCATGGTGGAAGTTTCAGTTTGGACAATTAATCCTCAATCTCTTATGAGAATATTATCTGTTGTTGAATGCTTATGCATTAAAGAGGAGTTCATTATCTGTTGTCTATGTTGTCCCGTATGGATGTCTAAGTTGAGAATAACCCAAAGCGAGAAATCCAATGCGAGCTTTCTCCTTAGACCTTTGTACAGGCGGCATAGAGGTACCCCTTTGTGACACTTGGTTGAAACATATGCTATGGAATGATAATCCATGTTAATCCAAGCTAATTAGGACAAGGTGCGAGCACTATTGGTATACTATGCATGAGGCTTGCAACTTATAGGATATCTTATACATAACATATATGCTTTATGACTACCGTTGACAAAATTGTTTCTTGTTTTCAAAATGAAAAGCTCTAGCACAAATATAGTAATCAATGCTTCCCTCTGCGAAGGGCCTATCTTCTACTTTATTGTTGAGTCAGTTTGCCTATTCTTTCTATCCCGGAAGCAAACACTTGTATCAAGCTGTGTGCATTGATTCTTACATGTTTACTTATTGCACTTGTTATATTACTTTGTGTTGACAATTATCCATGAGATATACATGTTGAAGTTGAAAGCAACCGCTGAAACTTATATCTTCCTTTGTGTTGTTTCAAAGCTTTCTACTAAGAATCTATTGCTTTATGAGTAACTCTTATGCAAGTCTTATTGATGCTTGTCTTGAAAGTATTATTCATGAAAAGTCTTTGTTATATGATTCAATTGTTTACTCATTATCTTCATCATTGCTTCGAATCGCTGCATTCATCTCATATGCTTTACAATAGTATGATCAAGATTATGATAGCATGTCACTTCAGAAATTATCTTTGTTATCGTTTACCTACTCGAGGGCGAGTAGGAACTAAGCTTGGGGATGCTTGATACGTCTCAAACGTATCTATAATTTTCTTATGTTCCATGCTACTTTTATGATGATACTCACATGTTTTATACACATTATATGTCATTATTATGCATTTTCCGGCACTAACCTATTGACGAGATGCCGAAGAGCCGATTCTGTTGTTTTCTGCTTGTTTTTGGTTTCAGAAATCCTAGTAAGGAAATATTCTCGGAATTGGACGAAATCAACGCCCAGGGGCCTATTTTTCCACGAAGCTTCCAGAAGTCCGAAGAGCAAACGAAGTGGGGCCACGGGGCGCCGCCACACTAGGGCGCCGCGGCCTACAGGGGGCCCACGCGACCCTGTTGTGTGGGGCCCCCGTGACGCCCCTTGACCTGCCCTTCCGCCTACTTAAAGCCTTCGTCGCGAAACCCCCAGTACCGAGAGCCACGATACGAAAAACCTTCCAGAGACGCCGCCGCCGCCAATCCCATCTCGGGGGATTCAGGAGATCGCCTCCGGCACCTGCCGGGAGAGGGAATCATCTCCCGGAGGTCTCTTCATCGCCATGATCGCCTCCGGATCGATGTGTGAGTAGTCCATCCCTGGACTATGGGTCCATAGCAGTAGCTAGATGGTTGTCTTCTCCTCATTGTGCTATCATGTTAGATCTTGTGAGCTGCCTATCATGATCAAGATCATCTATTTGTAATTCTACATGTTGTGTTTGTTGGGATCCGATGAATATTGAATACTATGTCAAGTTGATTATCAATCTATCATATATGTTATTTATGTTCTTGCATGCTCTCCGTTGCTAGTAGAGGCTCGGCCAAGTTGATACTTGTGACTCCAAGAGGGGGTATTTATGCTCGATAGTGGGTTCATGCCTCCATTAAATGCGGGACGAGTGACGAGAAAGTTCTAAGGTTGTGGATGTGCTTGTTGCCACTAGGGATAAAACATCGATGCTTTGTCTAAGGATATTTGTGTTGATTACATTACGCACCATACTTAATGCAATTGTCCGTTGTTTGCAACTTAATACCTGGAGGGGGTTCGGATGATAACTCGAAGGTGGACTTTTTAGGCATAGATGCATGCTCGGATAGCGGTCTATTTTCTTTGTCGTAATGCCCCGATTAAATCTCATAGTACTCATCATGATATATGTATGTGCATTGTTATGCCTTCTTTATTTGTCAATTGCCCAACCGTAATTTGTTCACCCAACATCTGTTTATCTTATGGGAGAGACACCACTAGTGAACTGTGGACCCCGGTCCAATTCTTTACATCCGAAATACAATCTATCGCAATTGTTCTTTACTGTTCTTCGCAAACAATCATCATCTTCCACACAATACGTTTAATCCTTTGTTTACAGCAAGCCGGTGAGATTGACAACCTCACTTTGTTACGTTGGGGCAAAGTACTTTGATTGTGTTGTGCAGGTTCCACGTTGGCGCCGGAATCCCGGTGTTGCGCCGCACTACACTCCGCCGCCATCAACCTTCAACGTGCTTCTTGACTCCTACTTGGTTCGATAAACCTTGGTTTCTTACCGAGGGAAACTTGTCTGCCGTGCGCATCACACCTTCCTCTTGGGGTTCCCAACGGACGTGTCAACTACACGCATCAAGCAAATTTCTGGCGCCGTTGCCGGGGAGATCAAGACACGATGCAAGGGGAGTCTTCCACATCCAATCTCTTTACTTTGTTTTTGTCTTGCTTTACTTTATTTTATTTACTGCTTTGTTTGCTCTCTATATCAAAAACACAAAAAAATTAGTTGCTAGTTTTACTTTATTTACTATCTTGTTCTCCATATTGAAAACACAAAAATAAAATAGTTACTTGCATTTACTTTATTTAGTTTGCTTTATTTATTACTGCTAAAAATGAGTAATCCAGAAGTTGAAGCTCGTTCCTGTAAGCAACAAGGGGGAGAAAGTTTTAAAGATGCTTGGTATAGAATTAGTGATGCTCATCATAGGTGCATTAAGAAACACTCCACTATTATACTACTTAGGAACTTTTATGTTGGTATCTCTAGCTGGAATAGGTATGTTCTTGATACTCTTGCGGGAGGTAATTTCCTAGGCACTCCGGCTTTAGAAGCTAGTTGCATTATTGAGAGTCTAGTTGGAATACCACCTGTTAATGAAGCTAAAATTGAAATCTCTCTTGAAGATGTCATGAAAAAGTTGGAGGCCATAGAGAAAGATCTTCCAAGTATTGAGACTAAATTGGGAATATTACTTAATAGCACTGATAAACTTGATAAATCTCTAGGTGGAATTAATGAGAGAATTGCAGTTTTAGAAACTTGTGCTACTCATGATAATCGAACCCATAGGATCAGTGAACTTGAAGAAGCTATGGGAACCTTGGGTTCAACTTTTTCTTCTCTTAAGTTTAGGGAGAAAGCTTATGTGGGTAAGGAGTAAAAATTCATGTATGCCTCTAAAGTGCCTAAGCCAAAAAGCTATTATAGGCCTAAAATTGACAAAGCCCTTAGCACCACTACGGATGGGGGAGCATCTAACATACCTATTGATGTTGATGCTTCGTCTCTTGACAATACTTGATACACACTTTCTACACCTAGCTGAAAGGCGTTAAAGAAAAGCGCTTTCTTTACTGTTCTTCGCAAACAATCATCATCTTCCACACAATACGTTTAATCCTTTGTTTACGAGCAAGTCGGTGAGATTGACAACCTCACCGTTACGTTGGGGCAAAGTACTTTGATTGTGTTGTGCAGGTTCCACGTTGGCGCCGGAATCCTGGTGTTGCGCCGCGCTACACTCCGCCGCCATCAACCTTCAACGTGCTTCTTGACTCCTACTGGTTCGATAAACCTTGGTTTCTTACTGAGGGAAACTTGCTGCTGTGCGCATCACACCTTCCTCTTGGGGTTCCCAACGGACGTGTCAACTACACGCATCAACCATCACCTTGTGCAACTGGAGGATAACTTCATTAGCCATGAGGATATGTTCCTTGACATTACCCACGCGCCTTTGACTCCATTGTTGTAATAACCCAGAACATAGGAACAACGAAGGGTAGATTTAGAAATGGGATGTGCATTTCATCGCAAAACGGGGGAAATTTTCGCTCCTTATTACAACTAAACCTAAGAGGGATCGAGGTTCTCTCTCATTTTGCACTTAGGTTTAGGCAATGTGAGTTAGAGAAATTTCGACATGATCTCTTTTGTATCTTGTTGATTTGGGGAATGAATTCATTTGACAAGTTATAACACATTAAACAATAAGCAATAAGCACTATGAATATTGAATTCACAATTCAATTACAACATAAGAATTCAAATGACTTTGAATTTCAAATTGAATATTAAATACAATATTTAATCCAGAATATAAACATTATATAACTCAAAAGCTCATAAACAAAAACTTGAGCTTTATTGATACACAACACAAATTACATTGTCTTTACAATATTCTTGATACAAGAATTGATGAATAATAAACAGAAATGAAAAAGGAAAATTACAATATTGTCCTAAACTAAAACCTAGACTAAATGCTTTGAAGAATATCTTCTGGTCATATTCAACTTCAAAACCTGCAAAACGGAATCACAAGTGCTAGCCAGAATATTAAGTGTTAGAAATTCAGTTTGGACAAAGTGAGGACATCACAGAAATTCAGTTTGGACAGAGTACACTGCCACTGCACACTTGTGCTTGTCCAAAGCCTGGACAGCACAAGATAGGATCAAGCAGACCAAGACTGAGCACCACAGAGGGCTCAAGTTTCAGCATATGAGAGCTTGAGCTGGGCAAGTCACAGCAAGGCCATGCAAGGGCTTAGTCACAAAGCAAGTCAGGCTTGTGTGTCATGGCCAGAATAGAAGTAGGGCTCATATAAAAGCAACACAAACCCTAGAACAATGACCAGTCGACCAGATAAGAAATTCACCAGGTAAGGGTGAAGTTAGAGCAACACAGAGTTCATCCAGTTCTTGCTCAAGAACAGAACCAACACACACAAACCCTCAGCCACCAGAAATCATGGTGACCTAGAAGATCAGCCAGGACTGGAGGTGAAGGGCTGTGAATAAACCACAAGTCTGCATCAACACAAAATTTCATTCTAGGAGCTGGAACAAGGTATACCAAGTTCCTGGAATAGATCCAATGGATCTAATCCATAAATCATGCATGGCACAGTCATGGGATTGAGCAGATGCTCAACAGGGTGAATCATCACTTGGTTTTCACCAAGGATCATCGCTAGTCTAAAAAGCCACCAAAATAGAAACCATCCAGATACTGGATCTTGTGCACGAAGCAAGATCTTATGCACGGATAAGCAGCAGTAGATGTATTGCAATAATTAGCAGCTAGTAAAGATTACACGAGAAAATCCTAGGCACATAACCATCGGTAAAACCCTAGATTTCATCACGTGGCAAGCATATTGGCATTCATATCTAGTATGATCACCAAACATGCAAGCAAAGTTGAGTAGCCCACAAGATCCAACCAAACATGTGAGCAACCAATCAGTAGCAAGGCTACTGAGGTCACATCACATTTTGCACCATTTAAAGTAAAGCCAAATACAGAACATCATTATCCAGAGTTGGATTCAGATTCATTTGCTTATTAAATAATCATGAACAACAAATTCATATACAAGCAGGTAATTTAGATCATCACTGCATAAGCAGTTCATCATGAATCCATTTATTCAAGCATGAATATGTAATGGATTCATGCTATTTATTGACAGTAGCACACTGTGAGGCAACACAGCACAAGTCACTGCATCATAGCCACTGGATCAAGTCCAGTGAGCTAGGATAAGCAACAGCACATGTATACAGTAAGCATAGTGATGCTTGAGCATCAGCATCAACAAGGAAAATGATTCACTTAGCCACAGAATTAATCAATCACCAATCACTGACATTTAATTGATCAAATGGATCAATTGAATCAAGTCAAGCCACACAGATAAGCTAGCCAACAAGAAATGGTTGATCCAATGGATCAATGGCTTACACAGGAAGCACAGAAGTATCTCACACACATCACTGGCATTCACAGGTGTCACAAATGCACAGCAGTACACCTAGACAAGCAAGTGTAGATTGCCAGTAAGCATAGCAAGCCCATAAGCATGAACAGCATGGTATAGCAAGCTTGTAAGCAAGTACAGGATAGCATAGCAAGATCAGAGCATGCTAGGAGCAGTAGGCAATCAACAAATGGCATGTACATCAAGCAAGGTAGCACTGGACAGTACCAGAAATTGGTAGATTGGCCATAGCTTGCAGAAAATGGAAGCATAGGCAACTTAGGCAGCTATGGCAAGGCTCTGTGTGATCACAGGATCACCAGAGAGCAGTAGAACAGGAGGAAGAAGAAGCACAGTAGCTTGGGAGGCGCACATGCATGGAGAAGAGAAGGAGAAGGAGCAGATCACTTACATGCGCCTGGTGGTAGAGGCTATGGCATGGCGAGGCAGTGCTCGCGCGGCCATAGCAGCTGCAAGACCCAGGGTAGACGCCGGCGTTACACCGACGAGCACGAACACCACCACAGCAGCACGACACGGAGACGACGGCACAGGTACTACGAGCAGCACCTGCGCCAGGTCGGTCTCAAGGGGCGCGCACGTCGACGACGAGGACGAGAGTTCGCCGGAGACCACCAAATCGCCGAGGCAATTCTCCAGTGGATCCAGAGAGGAGGCGATTCGCCAGGAGAGGAGGTAATGGGAGAAACCACACGGACAGATCGATAGATCGTCTCGCGGCGGTCCAGATTAGGTAGGTGGCGAAGGTAGGGAGGCCGGGGAGATGGCCGGAGCACGGCGGCGGCCATGGCGGCGACGCCATCGCCACGGGAGTCGCGAGAGATTAGGGTTAGGGCGAGCGAGTGAGAGAGACGCGTAAGTGAGCGAGGTGGGCCGCTTCGGCGTCACCAAACCGCTATGGGGCACGCCTTAGTGGGCTGTCCCATGGGCTTAGGTTAATGGGCTGGCCCAATAGGGGCCAGGGGTATTCTGGTCATTTCACAAATAAGAAAAAGGCCAGAATTTCACCAATTTTTAGTAAATAAAATACAACTCTAAAAATCCATTAAAAATTGGATTAGTGAATGAAAAATTATTCTTAACCAGAATAAAATATAAAATAGAATTTAAGAAACAAATTCAAATTTATGAATTTGATGAATTTAAAACAATAACTTGGAATTTCAAACTATTATTTCCTTGTATTTAAAAATCAAGGAAAAATCTCAAATAAGTTCAAATAATTATTTTCAAACATTTCAAAATGAAATTCTATTATTCCAAGTCATTTCTATTGAGAAAGGTATTTTTCAAAGAAAAATACTCTATTCCCTATGTATTCCAAAAATATAGAGACAACTCTATTATTTCAACTCATTTTTGGAATGAATAATGAATCACCAAGTAAAGTAGTTTTACTTTGAATTATTTTACTTTATGAGAATTAAAGTGGTTTACACATTAAAGCAATTGCAAGTTACTGCCAAAGGCATAAATCTTAAACTCAACCCTAAATTGTTATAACTCAGTGGGGTAAAGGGATTCAACATAAAATAATACATCCATGATTGCATTATTTGGATTTTATAACATTGTCCTTACCGGACAATGATGCTTCTTACAGAACCCGAGGTCCAGGTTCCATCAAGCTGCATTGAAGCTGCACTATCTCGCAGTCCACAAGCAAGTTCACCCTTGCTCATACCAACTTGAGTATTTTCTATTACTTTAATGCAAAGCTATATACTTATCATTCCTGCATCGCAAATAAAATGTTACTTTCCAACTATGAATATGACTATGTGGCTGGCAATGGAACCATGGTATGTGTTGATATGGTGGAGGTTCCATTGCATGGGTTATATTAACCCAGGATTAACCACCAATGCCGTCCAGTGATTTTAGCGCCGTACAAACCGCGTTAACCATGAGATCTATAATGGCTCTAGGGAAGCCAGCCGTATCTTTTCCCTTCTGCACGCCAACGGACTGGTAGAGCTGCGGGGTGTTGGAGGCACTGCCGTAGGTTGGGATATCCTTTTAAATCCCCATCCATTAGTGATGTTAGCTCTACGGTCTATGATGGATTGTCCGGAGTACACCGTGAGTAAAGCCGTATTATCGGAAGAAGTCTACTGGGGGTGTACGGTCGGACAAAAGGGTGGGGTTGCAGTCGCGGAGAAGGCGGTGTGGGCTTGGATCTTTATACCTGGCCTCACACCAAAGGAAGTGTGAACGGGGGCAAGTCCCTGCGGATGGCAAAAAGGGTGGGATCTCTTGTGGGAAAAGTAACGCACCTCTGCGAGAGCGTATCAAATTGTGGTTGTCACTCCTTGTTCCGGGAAGGGAGCTGCGAACGCGGCAGGAAAGGAACTCCATGAAGTTCGGTCAACCTGTGAAGACTGACGGGCATAGTTTTCATAATAAAAGCAACCTTTTGAAGAAATGATTTCAAAACATGCATTGACCTGCGATTTCCTGATCAAGAGTCGTAGCTAGTGCATCAAACACCTTTTACTCTTTTAGAACTTGCTGAGTACCTCTGTACTCACTTTCCTTCGACACCCTTGCTAGACTGTGATCCGGAAGTGGAGGCCATCAACGATTGAGCACCGGAAGGAAGCTACGAGGTGGTCTACGAGGAACCTGATCTTACCGGCGGAGTTGAAGGAGTAGACTATGGGATAGTCTACGGACCCGATGACACGGAGGTGGAGGAGTAGTGATATACCCTAGCATCATAGAGCCGAGCAACGTAGAATTTACCTAAATAAGTTGTTGAGCTCTCTTTTATATATGGTTATAAGTTGTAATCATACTTAAGTAATATCTTAGGGTGTTCTCATAGGACCTGTGAGAATACCAACTTGTTAAGACAATGTTTGTAATAATATATGGAGTGTTATGACCTGCAATGTTTCTGTTGTACCACTCTGAGGGATATGACAATTTGTGAAGAAGTCCCTTCACAAAGATCATATCAACGACTTGTATACTACAACATGCAGTGGTATGCTGGGTCACCGCAATCGTGTGACAATCCAAGCAGTTGATCTCAAACAATTACTTAGTTTATCGAAAGGATCATGTTGTTCTTCCAGAGCAAACCACCCTGCAGCGACCGCTTCATGGAAACCGTCCATCATCAGCCAAAAGGACCGGAAGTGAAATCTTGAGATGCTTTGGTAAGTGACATTGGTTAGTTAAACCATACTATTGTAGTGGGGAACCAAATAGTGATTTTTTGCATACGTTGTTTTTTTTCTCATCATTATAACTTTTACGCACGATGCGGAAAATGTTGCAACCAATGTTACATACAGGCAAACAAATTGTTACATGAGACGTGTCAGTTTTACTCATCATTATGATTATGTTTAAACTGCACAATCTTTGATACGGAATAATTCCAACGGTTACCTCTTCAATTCATAAAGACCGAGATCCCTATCACAGATTAATCCGCAAATATCGATGTATGTAAGGCGATCATGTTGTGCGCCCCCATTTTTGCGTTTTTGTTGTACCACCGGGTCCTTTCTTGCACATGACTTGCTTTCTATCTTACTATTAAGCGTGGATTCCGGAGAAGACTATGAAATTTCGAGCAAAAACTGATGGAACAAAATGCAAGAGAATAATTGAGAAACGGAAACCCGTGTCACAAATGTTAGGATAAACGGTAAAAAAACGGATTGTAAAAAGACAAAAAGCAGGTAAAGTAATACTCATATATCGTTCTACCTAATTATCATACACATTAGTCATAAGATTAGCTATAAATGACATGCCAACATCTTATAGCTAGCTGCTAGCTATATTATTAAACATGCCTTTAATGTTATCAGTACGAGTAGTCAGTTCCAACGGTAAGCTATCTCACGGATTTAAAGTGACACATAGTTTTGCACGGTATAGAGCAAGCAGGCACGCACGCAAGTACAGGACGAACCCTCGAAGTTTCAATAGATTGCTTTACTATACTCAGTTTCATAGGATTTCTTGCAAGAAGTTAGACCTCTTGAAAAAAAAGTCCTCTGTTTCTATGACAACTATAGCATGTCCTCAATCTCTATAGAAATTTTCTGCGTTCTTTTGTGTGGCACAATCAAACAACTTCTAAAACTAATTTCTGTGTTTTTTTTAATTCGCTAGAATTTCACATGTCATGAGTCATGACATACTATTCATGTGTTTTTTCCTCTTCGTTTGTTTTCAAATTTCTTTGGATCAAACAGGCCCTTTATTAACCTTTGATACTACCAGTAGGAGTGTATTTAGTTCCTACGGTCAGCTATCTCACGACTTCAAAGCGACGGCGTAGTTTTGCACGGTATAGGGCAGGCATGCACGTAAGTACCGGCCGAACAGACCAAATTATTTGGCAGTCGGGAATCTACCGATGAGGACGCCCACGTTCGTTCATGTGCGCAATTGCTCAGTACGTATTGCTTCGCTTTAGCCATCCCCGATCCGTGATATGGCTGGCTATATAATGCGTCAAGCTGCTCTGATACGACGACGCACGAACAAAGAATCACCATATCGAAAAAGAAAGAATCATCATGTCTCTGAAAGCTCTCGTCGTCTGCGCCATGATACTAGTTGGAGTCGTCGGCTCCACCAGCCCTGGCGCCTCGGCCGGGCGTATCCCGTTGGCCGCTCCTGTGGCTTCCACAGTTCCAGCTCCCAAACCGAGCATAGTATCTGGAACAGGTGAGTACTGCATTGCCTGCCACTTAGTTCCAAGCCAAGCGAGTCTACTTAATTACATTTGCAAACCTTCTTGACCCTTGCCCTCTGATGTCTGCTAGGGTACGGTGGGAGCGCTCGAGCTACCACAGAAGACAAGATCTTGTTCCCCGCGAAAGGCTACTTCCTTCCTCCACGCCTCCCCCCGTCCCGCGGCTGAAAACTCTATCCAGGAAGGTCTATCCGGCCAATGGTGAACGAGAAATAAGTGATGTAACACCCCTTTGTTATAATAATTAATTGTGCCAGTTCTGAGCTTAATTGTCGCTGGAACAAATATATATGATGAACTGATGATCATCTTTCCCAACTCTTAACTTCCTGCGTATCATGTATCTGTGCGGAGCATGTCATGTTTTAATTTACTGATTTCTTCTGCCTGTCCTGCCAACTTAGTATTACTGGATGACACCCCACGCGTGTTGCGGCGGCATGTGCAAGTACATGATCTGCACAGGGT
The DNA here is from genome assembly GCF_022539505.1 of Lolium rigidum. NCBI lineage: Eukaryota > Viridiplantae > Streptophyta > Magnoliopsida > Poales > Poaceae > Lolium > Lolium rigidum. Next base: position 279,497,252 of record NC_061509.1, read on the forward strand.
CAGCCCAAACAAACAGATACTGCATATATGCAAATTCAGCGTAAACAATTTTGTGAAGAATTTTTTTTCTGTACTATGCACAGGAATTTGCAAACAACACGATGAAGATATGTGCGGTGAGAAAATACAATTGTCATCCTCGAGAAAATGAAAACAAAATTAGATGTAAAAGCATCTAATACATGTTGTGCGCTGCTTTTGAAGCCCGAGTACCAAGTGGGAAGAGATTTCTTGCATATCCTCACCCAGCCGTAGCTGCTGCAAACTGCCCAACCCAACAAACAAGGCTTAAGTTTTGACAACCTTGTACACATAGTTTTGTTACTTGTGGGAGGTTGGAGACCCTCTCCAGGCCATCACATTTCGCAATGTTAACGAGCTCAGAAAGCAGTGGGAAGTTGTCCACGGCCTTCAAGTTTTTTGTTCCAAATAATTTGAGCTTCGTCAAAGCTGGCTGCGTCCTCTCCAATCTATCACGGGAGAGCCTCTCCAGGCCATCACATTCAATGTTAACGAGCTTAGAAAGCAGTGGAAAGTTGTCCACGGCCTTCAAGTTTTTTGTTCCAAATAATTTGAACTTCGTCAAAGCTGGCTGCGTCCTCTCCAATCTATCACAGGAGAGCCTTAACCTTCAGGCAACCCTGAAATCCCAAGTTCGCGCAACAAGGCAGCAATTGCAACCTTGTAGACTAGGTATGCTCTTTTCGCATCTCAGCAGCTTCATTCTCTCCCTATTCATCACCAGCAACTTCTTCCTCAAGTAGAAACCACTCCTCCCATTTGGGCATATCATCGAAAATCAACCATTCAAGTTTAGGAAAAGCGACTAAGTGATTCCATATGAAATCACTTGCCGTGGTTTCGTCACAGTAATAGCCATCGAGGGTGGATTACAAGAGAGAGAGAGAGAGAGAGAGAGAGAGAGAGGAGCAAGGGGATGTGGAATTTCCAAGACGGGATTGGCAACAATGTTACCTAGGTTCGAGTACCGGTGGGGATTCCTACTCCTTCTATAATTCATTATATGATAAATAGGTCGATTACAAAGTCCCTCCTCCTCGAAATAAGTTTTTGTCCCGCTTTCTCTATCTCTACTCTCTATCTATATCTATACTATATATCTCTATCTCTACTATATAAAAAGGAAGGTATGGTAGAAGCTACTATGTATATCCTTCTGTATAGATATGGTATATACTCTTTTCTACGTGGTGCCTTTTTGGTAAACATTGCGCCACACACACACGTGACGGTATGAGTACGCCATACCTACGGAATTTGCTCCTGAAAGACAACGCGGGCCATACGGGTCTCTACAGCGTACATGTCAGATTTGATGATTTTACGATCGTGCTCCCGCTTATTAAGGGGGTATAGGATGATCTCCATCGTCTTTGTTTTTACACGCCCTTGCCAAGGGAGGAGCATTGCATGTCAAATCCTGTATGTAGCTAATTACGGGGCTAAATCTTAGCCTACCGCCCCAAGGTCCCAGCGCCGCGAATTCCATCCTGCTCGACGCGTTTCTCGATTGACTGTTCCCGTGGCGCTTGGCCGCACGCGCCGCTCGGGTCAGCTCACAGGTTCTTCCTAGCCTCATCCTTTTGGGCTCTTCCCCTCCAACCCTCTTCTCGGTTTTTAATGCCCAGCCATGGTGTATCTGACGACGGGTGGCGTTTTTGAATTAGCCTGCTGAAGTACATGTTCATGGATTGCAGATGGATTGCAGGTGACGTCATAGTCGTTGGCACGGACCGAGATCGTTGCTAGGCCATCTACCAGACCAAAATTTCGCGTTTTGGGCGTTGCTCACCAGTCACCACGACCTTGGACGAGATATATGTGGAATGGTTTGACCGTAGGAATTTCTTCAATTTGGTTGCACCTAATTTTAGCAACGCGGATCTCTTTCCTATTATTAGGAAAAAAATGCTGCGTGAGTAGGCGCGCGTATGTGAGGCCTCTGCAAGTGTAGGCGTCTGCCAGTTGTGATACATTCCCCGGAAGAAAGGAAAAGCCTTCATTCCTCGGCGGCGTCCTCACCCTCTCCCGGTTTGCACCTTCCTTCAACCAATTTCTCCAATGAAACTCGGCCGTCGAGTTGCGATGGAGATCGGCTTTGGCGCGGCAGAAAATTAGTCCAGCTTCGATCTCACCTGTTGCTCCCGAGATAATTCAGACGGTAATGAAAATTTCTACACCTATCTATTGCTCCTTGAGTTTTTCAAAAGAAAACATCGGTTGTTTTCATTTCAGATTAATTTGGTTTTTTGGTTGGCCTCGGATCGGATTCGAACCTCTTGTAACACGTATAATTCATCAGTCTGATGAATGGTGCGATATTTTCATGTTCTGCTCAGATTAGGGCATTGTGTTTTTGCGGAAAGTGAGTGCAACTGATATGACGTGAACATAGTACATTGGTGGATTAAAAGTATGACCAAATACTATGCTTGGTATGTCTTTCATTGTTCCGTGAAGTGGATTTCACCAATAACGTTATCTGTAAAATGCAGATGCTAGATTACGTAAACGAACTAATAGGCATGGTATGAAATTCTGATACTCCATTCGATCCATATTACTTGTCACTAAAATAAATGTATCTATAGTTAAAAATTTAAAATGTGTCTAGATACATTTAATATCAAGTAATATGAATCAGAGTAGCTAGATTTGTCTCATATATATTAGTACTTGACATCGCAAGTCATTTTACTAATGGGTTTATATCCATATTACTTGGAAACTAGGTATGGGCGACCACTGAAACATGTCAGTATTACTAATGGGTTTATAACAGAAGGTAGTGTCAGAGATCATCCTACACCTGAAGCTTGTACTAATCCTGCCGCTAATGAAGGAGAAGGAATGGGCCTTGGGCCCAAACCAAAGCCCACGAGAAGGAAGAAGACACTGGTCGGTTCACCGATCTAGCCTAGATGAGCTAGTGGAAGACGGCAACCGTGCGAGTGGGTATTTAGTCCTTTGGTTAGTTACGTTGGAGGGTTGGCTTGTAACCTCGATGTGAAATTAGACTGCAGTTCAGTAGAACCACGAGGGGCTAGATGCGGAGGGTCGTCTTGCTCATCTACTCTAGCCCCCCCCCCCCCCCCACACCCCTAGAACCAGTAGATATCTAGATTAGAAATTCCCACTATCTTGACAGAGGTGGAGACATTCATGGTGGCTACGATTGGGAGTTTTAAAGTTATGACTGAGAGGTATATTGGTTGCAATGAATACAGTGTTGCACAGGCTCTTCCCATGTGCCGGGTGTTTGGTGACTTGTACCAATGGCCTTGGCAAGAGGGGGTGGTAGCATAGGAGGACAATATTTGTGGTGATGCTCCTCGAGTACCGAGTCGCGTTTTTCAGGTTGAAAACCCAAGGTATGCTCTTTATTGGTTGTACCTAACAATGACCTTGCTGAAGACATTATTTTGTGGACTTGAACTTTTTTAGGGTGAAAACCTAAGATCATCGATCGGGCAACAACAAATCTTGTGCATTGTTTTCTTCTTAGAGACATTGTTGTACCCCTTTTGTTGTGTTCGGTGGTGGCTAGAGTGCTTCTATTGTGAGTGTATCATCACCACGGTGTGATCTTTGTTTTCTCTGCTTTTACTTTTTTCTTGGCCGTGTGCATTCTTGATGTCTTTGGACATCTTGTTTGCGCAGAAGCTATGTGTAATTGATCTCTTCTCGATATTAACATATTCTCTTTATCGGGGAAAAAAAATATGGTATGTTCCGCGTATAATGATGGCTAGGTATTTCAAATGTATTGTTATGTTTTTGGGCAGGGATATACATTTTTATGTGTCTTATATATTTTTGTGTTTGTTATATCTTATCGTGTGTTTCTAAAATTGTAGAAGACTTCGATGCAGAATAGAGAGCAAATACCATGGCAGAAAAATCAAGTCATCAGCCCATGTGCTAAAAGTATTGTACTAATTCACCCGTACATTAATATTGGATATCATTTAAAATACAGATTAATAATATTGTATAAAGCGTAAGTCCCAAGAGAACAATATTAGGGCATCTCCAAGGGCCCCTCATTTTGGACCGCTTTTCGGTCCGCCTGGATCCGGATGCGGCGGCCCATGGACATGAATTAGGACGCGGTCTAGATGCGGGTGGCAGCAGCCCCAACGGTGACCCCCAAATATCCGCGGCCTCACATATTTTAGTGTTGTTTATCTACTTTTACAAATTTTGATTGCGAAAAAGGTGAAACACGGAATTATTACACAATCATAGCATCCAAACTCATAAAACAAATACAAAATATCATAGAACATAGTTTTACACAAATGATGATAATTAGAATGAAAATCAAATAAACATAAGAGTATTATTCCCTCTTATTCATATTACTTGCCACTAGTATGGATCACCTAGATATTTTAGTTATAGGTACATCCATACTAGTGGCAAGTAATATGAATTGGAGGGAGTGGTTATTTCCAAGATGATTCCACTTATGTTGGATCAAATCTTTCTAGAGGCTGATGTGAGTTGCCTTGTCACGCATCTCATGCTGCACGGCTAGGAAATCGACCAAGTCAGCTGGGGGTCCAGGCTAGGGCGCAACATTCTTACATTGGGATTCCTAGCCTTCGTCAAACAAGTTTCCATCGCGCTCATCCTCCACGATCCTGTTATACATGATCACACAAGAAGTCATGACCTTCCACATAGTCTCATGGCTCCAAGTCCTAGCAGGGTGCCAAACTATAGCCCAACGTGATTGCAGCATCCCAAATACCCGCTCCATATCCTTCCTACAGGCTTCTTGCTCTATAGCAAACACTGTCAGATTGTCTTCATAAGTGTGGACCATGGAGAATATATACCATCAGCTAGATAGTATTCTTTGTCATAGAGGTAGCCATTGACCTCATGCTGGACCGGTGGAGCATGACCTTCAGCAAGACGTATCAACACTGAAGATTGCTAAAGCACACTATTGTCATTGTTCGAGCCTACCATGCCAAAGAATGAGTGCTAATCCAAAGATCTTGAGATGCCATAGCCAATATGATTGTGCAACCTTCTGTATGGCCATGGTACTAACGTTGCCACCCAAAAAGAGAATCAAATCCAAGGCAAAGGCGAGAACAATAAAAGGAATTATTCCTTTTCAGAGGAATTGCAGGTCTTCTTAATCCTCTTTTCGGCATAAGAACAAAATAAAAAAAAAGCCTTTTCTTGTGTCGATTCTTCTTGTATCAAAATAAGAAATTTTTTGCTTAGAAAACCCTCTTATTGCATTGATTGACAATATTCGGGCAGTGTCAGCAACAGTTGGTTACTTATGTAAAAATAGCAACCACAACCTTGCAGAACATGTACATTGCTTCAAGGCAACCTAACTCGCTCATGCGGATGTACTCGTCCACTAGGTCACTAGCGATTCCATATGCTAGCATCCTAATGGCCACAATGCATTTCCGGTATGAAGTGAAGCCAAGTTTACGTGTGGCATCCTCCTTTAAATTGAAGTAGTCATCGTAGCACCTCACGACGTGCATGATCTTCAGAAACAGATCCCTTGACATCCGAAAACATCGACGAAAGCACGTCACCTTGTAAATGGAGGTTACCTTGACGAACGGCTAGGGGTTTGGTCGAATAGGTTGCGGGCAGCACGGACCACAGGGGTGGCAGATGAGAGTCGCACAGAGGGGTGGCTAAATGGTGGCCAAATCGGCCAGTGAAGGCGGAGGGGCGATGGAGGGGCGCGTGGGGGGTGGAAACTGGGAAAGAGGTGGTAGTTGCTTGTTTGACTGGCTAGAGGGTCCTGGGCGGACAAATAGCCATGCGCCACGGACTTGAGGCCTATCCGCGCTACCGCAAACCCGGCCCTCCAGAACGTACACGTCCGCAGGGCGATGTGCAGATGCGGGGGACCATTGGACCTCGTTTTAAGCTGCAGCGGACGGCAGCTAACGTCGGGATGGGGGAGAGGGGGGGGGGGGACCTGTGATAAGAAACCATAGACTTTCAAATCGTACAGTACTTTATTGCTCCTCCATTTTTTCAGCTTGTAAAAATTCACCACTGACCACCAATTCATGTATATGCCTCAGCTTAACCCCAGTCTCTTGCTGTCGAAATCCTTTTAGGTTTTAGCTTCCACTCGAACCATGTTGATACTTGCATGGTATGAAATGAAAAAAGTAATAACTTTATTTTATTCCCAGTATATGTTGAAATATATGTGTATCAAACTGCTACTGTATTCTGATAGAATCAATTCCAAATTTTGATACATGGAGCTCATATAAAGGCTGTATGCAAATAATTCATGCACGGAACATGTGGGTGATTGATGTTCTTATAATTATTCTACCTGCTCATTCTTGTAATATTTACGTGGGTGAAATATCGTGTGAAGGACCAATTTAATATTTTCATATTGCTTGATACCCTCCTCCGAAATCATATGACTAATCCGTATTGGATAGGAATTGATTTTCAATATAGTGTACGTCCCTGGACTTCTGCAATGAATCTAGCCATTCCTTTTTGTGTTTCTTATGTCTAGCTAATCCAAGCCATTGCTTTTTACTACTTTATAATATAATAGATGATTGTATAATGTATAGTAGAATGTAGGATCTAGCCATTGGATTGTTAAAATCTGCAGTGGTTTTATTTTTTCCCTTAACAGCAGGCTTATGAAATATGTTTCCAAAGTTACCTGAGATACTTAGCTTTGTATGAAGCAGACTGTTATCTTTACTACATGGTTTTACTTTGCGAACATTAGTTAGTAATATTGCCCTTACTATGTTTCTTTACTGTTCTCAGCTCCCTGCTATCTATCATCCATTAGTGTCATGTTACTGAGTAATTAATGACGGCTCAAGGTGAGATGAGTAGAGCAAAAGCTATGAACATCGATGAATTGGCGAATTTGATGGAAAGGAAGCTAAGTTATTACCGATCAATCTACAAAGAACACGACCAGCGAAGAAAACTGTGCATGATTTTCCGAGTTCCGAAAAACATTAAACAAGTTGACAAGTTATCTTACGAACCAAAAGTTCTGTCCATCGGTCCTTATTACCATGGAAATTCTTCCCTGCTGTTTATGGAGAAAGTAAAATGGAACTGCCTAGATTACGTTCTGAAACTAAACTACAGAAAAAAGTTGGAGTTCTATCTAACAGTCATGGAAAGTTTGGAGAAGCAGGCAAGGAGTTGCTACTCTCAGGAAGTTTCGCTGGAAAGTGACATTTTCCTGCGAATGCTCATGCTCGATGGATGCTTTCTACTTGTTTATCTCGGTGTAACAAATGGTTTAGATTGGTGCGTTAAGGAAGAAAATGCAACTGATAGTAATTATCAGGGCAGAGAACCACTTCAACACACAATAGCAAAACAGGGGGGGATTATGGAGCATACATTTCATAAGGGAGCAAGTACTGAAAGTATGAGTGCCAGGACATCGTCCAATTTGTGTTCAACAGAAGGCGTGGAACTTGGCCATATTAGTTCAGGCGAACAATGCTATGACCAGAAGGATCCTGAGCAGCCCAAACATGACTCGGTATTTGCATGGCATCATAGCGAAGTATTTCGTGACCTACTACTTCTTGAGAACCAGTTACCATTTTCTGTTCTGAAGAGCATATATGGGTTACTTGTGGGAGAAGAAGCTCCAGATCTACTTACGGAAAAGGTCTGTAAATATTTAGAACTCAATGTTCAGAAGTACACAACAGTGGCTCGAGAATTTGATGGGCAGAAAGACTTTGATCACTTGCTCCAGTTGTGTCATATGTATTTCCGCCCTCAACGAAGGATTCAACCAGAGAAGCATTGTCAAGTTGGAAACAGATGGTCAAATCGTCTCACTATTTTCTGGTCCAGACATCCCGAACTAAGTGGCTACAGATATCAGCAGGCGTCTCATGTAAGTTCTTGTCAGACACTGAGTCGATGGCGACGAGCGGAACAGTATCATGAAGCTGGAATTGAGTTTACAAGGAAAGTGCAAACCGAGCATAACCAGCATTCTCTTCTGGACATAAGTTTTAACAAAGGACAGGTCGAAATTCCATGCTTGCTTATTGATGAAAACACCGCTTGCCTCTTCAGGAACTTGGTTGCATTTGAGCAAACATGCTCGCAGTATGGAAATGATCTAACTGCATATATTGCATTTATTTCCCAGCTTGTTAGTACACCCCGTGATGTTGCACTGCTTGCTCGCAAAGGAATAATCATGAACCACATGCGTACCGATGAAGAAGTGTCAACTCTTTTCAGTAAGCTGGGTAAGAATGTGGACTTTGATCAGAATAGTGCGCACTATCTTAAATCGGTTTGCCTTATGATGGAAGATTATTATCAGAATCGTATAAATAGATGGATGGCCTGGTTGTGGCATAACCATCTCAGAAATCCATGGTTAGCCTTAGCGGTAGTAGCAGCAGCTGTTGTTCTTCTCTGCACCGTTATCCAATCACTTCTAGCCTTGCTTGCCTATTTGGATCAGCCATCTGTTGTCTGATCCAAATAGGCAAGCAGGGCTAAAAGTGATTCCGAGTGCCGCATCAGCCGATTCAACAGAATTTCTGAAAGTCATTTGTTACTGTGAGCTGATTTGCCATATACTACAGATGTTTTGGCAGATCATATACTTGCAATATTGTTGTGTGGTTATGTTTGTGGTTGAGAGCGTATCTCCCAATATTGATATGGACCATTCATTCGAACTAGAACCATAGGCGCGCTTTGGCACGCTGCAGATCCTCAGTGACGGTCTAGGTAGAGTATAAAAGTAATATATCACAGTTAAAGGTTCTTTGCCATCCCACAAGGAAAACCGGACATGCGTGTTACTGTGTTTCCATGAAACAATTAACCATGACAATACAAGCACTCAGCATTAAGGTTGCCATCTTAATAACAAACACGCCAGACAAAAGAAGACCAAATGACCCCTAGGGTTTTTCTAGGATTTCGTCTTCCTCTATCAGTGTGCCACATGAGTTACCAAAAATCCAAAATCACCTTGATTGACGTGGTTACGCTCTCGGAGTGAGGATCTTCGGCTGACATCTCTCTCCACTGTTCCCTACGCTCCCCAGAGCGAGGTTGCACGGCTGATCCAGTGGCGGGAAAGGAGGCGACGGGAGTTCATCGCCGAATACTGGGAGAGGTGGGAAGAACCCCATGGCTGATCTCAGTTTTGAGGATAAATTTGAGGGCCTGAGCCTTCATGGAAAAGAGGAAGAGGATCTAGATTTCTCGGAGGAGCTTGATGGACTGATCAAGGAGGTCAGATGGTTGGGGATTTTCAAAGTCCACACAACCAAACCCTTTAGTCACACGACACTATTCAAATAGATGTGTAATGCCTAGGCATTTGCGCAGGATGTTACCTTCAAGGTGATCGGTTCAAACTTGTTCCTAGTCCAATTCTAGCTCCTTGGCGATTGGAAATTTGGAATAGGGTAATTGATTGTGGTCATTGTCATGTTCAGGAGTATAAGCTTGATAAGATCCCAATGTGGGAATGTATCCAGGGATTGCCAGATGACCTAATGAGGAAGAAGGAATTGTCTGAAAAGGTAGCAAAGAAATTTGGGGATCCAACTTTCACGGTTATTGTGAATGAGGGTAGGATTAATCCTGAAAAATACCTGCATCACAAGTCTTTCTGGATATCAGTAAACCTTTTTTCAGTTGGTTCCTTTAGTCCTAAAGGGGAAGAAAAAGTGTCTGGTCTTATATGAGAAATCACCAAACTTGTGTCATTTTTTGTGGTCTTATTGGACATGTGGTTGAGGAATGTGGTGATGGAGTTCATGTCGTGCAAGGGTGCGGGTGGGAAGGCTAGATGCTATGGCCTCTTGAGACTTTACCACCAAGGGCCGAAGGCAGCCACATTAGCAAAAGAGGTGGATGTGAGGGTAGAGGAAGAGGAAGGGTTCGCCGTGAACCAAGAGTTGATGAAGATGAAGACATGAACCTATGACACAAGGACCTAGATGATCTTGGCTGCCTTCCATGTGGCCTGAGGAAGCGGTTGATATCTAGTGATGGTAATATAGATACCAACACTGCGCCGGCGGTTCTGGTCGGTCAAGGAGGCAGCGTTGCTACATAGCTTTTCTTGGTAGAGAACTAAACCGGTAATACTATCGATAATGATTTAATGAATACAACACAAAACATCGATGATATGAAGAGGATAAAGAAATGAGGAGTAGATGAAGATGAAACTGATGATTTAGTGGAATCAGCGCCCTCCTTCAAGGAGGACCACCGGGAGCAATGATAGCTTCAAGATGGAACTGTCAGTGGATGAGAACATCCCGGGAAGTTCGAGCACTTCAGGATGTCCTGAGGCAAACAAAATCAGATGTGAAGTTTCTGTCTGATTCACATTTGGCTAAAGCTAAGGCAAAAAAAATTGATGCGTAAGTTCACGATTGATAAGTTATTGATTCATGAGAGTGATGGGGAAGTGGAGGCCTAATTATCATGTGGAAAAAATGAAGTGGTTATAATCTGACTGACTATAACCTGACAATTAATAATGGAATATACTCGGCGTCCAACATCAGAGTATTGTGGCACTTCTTTCTTCAACTTGGTCAGAGTAAAATAATTCAACGACTCGAGAAGCTAGCATGCAACACCGAGACAAAGAAACCTGTATTCACTGAGAGAGCGCCGTTTGCGTGTTTTAGAAGTAAACTGTAAAACCCTTTATGCCATAGACTAGAACCAGACATAATTTTAACTCAAGAAAACAAAATGCATCCTTCTTCAATAGCAATCCAAAACCATTCTGAAATCTTAAATGCACTGTGTACGTACGGAACTAAAGTTCCTCGAATCCTTCTTCATCAGCATCCTCCTCTGTTCTTTCAAAATGGGACCTGAAACTCTCCATCTGTGAAGCCATACAAACAAGAGAAAACAGGGGTCAAAATTGCAAGGATGGCCTACAAAAGTAAATGTGAGCAGTCAGGTCCCCAATTACTCGACTATTGTGCAATCCTTTTCTTTCAGTTCATTTTGTCTATTCAAGCCCTTGCGCAGTTTGGTCTAGCTAACTGGGTCCATTTGGTTGCACCATTAACATGCGGGTGCTGCCACTGCCAATGTATGTTATAGACTATCAAGTATCAACTGAAGTAAGGGTACCACTAAACTCATCTTGCTTTAGAGATAATTATACTATTAGAATGACATATCAAAAACCTTAACTTTTTACATAAGGAGTGCTAACGAGAAATAGACTTTCTTCTAAACTATTTGAGCACATGCCAATCCCCAAAACTATCAAAGCCAAAATTGATGTTTAGTGTCTCCCATTGGTTGTATTACCTGTGCATCTGAAAATCGCAGCTGTTCAGCAACCAAAAGGACTCTGCCACATTGTTTCCTTGGAGGAGCTAGACCTAAGCCAAGATCCTTTGCAACATTTTCATAACCTAAGCCAAGATCCTTTGCAACATTTTCATAGTGAACAAAGCTGACCTGGAAACCCTGGGTAAAGAAAAGGTTCTCGAGCCTATCTTTCTCAGAGACCTGCATAGTGTAGGACAACGACACTGTTATTTGATGAACAATGTACAAGTATATAGATGTTCTTATATAGTAAGGACTTAAATCAACCATGTCTGCTGCTGCTGTCCAATCTGGAAAATGTGTCAACTCTCCTATGAAGATACTCCCCTTCATTGCTAAACTGCTTATAACGAGCAAAAGGCTTTCCAAGCTTGAAGAAGTGAACAGAGGTAAACCCTGCAATGACATGGCAATTTTGTTACACAAAATGCAGTTTCTAGAGCTTTTCTTATATTGAACAAAAGGCCAAACAGGTTCAAGCTTATATAGAATTTGCCAATGCAGATTAAATTATCTGATACAGTAGACATATAGTCATCAGGGAAGTAAAACTTCAAAAGGTATATTGCTCGCTGCTTGACATTTTGGTTGGGAAATGGTTGAACAGGATTTCTTGGAAGCATGGTATGGATCTGACAGTTAAGGTTTATTAGATGTAAGAGAGTTCTATAGGGAGGGGAGCAGGCCCTAGCGCGCACAGCCCCAACAAAACAGGTATACAATTCCATATATTCTTTACACATAGCATGTTTAGACCTGTTAGGGATATTTCCAAGTTTGTTATTTTCCATACACATATTTACCTTGTCCGCTGGCTATGAAATGACTGACCCTATTTCATTATCGATTAAGCAAAGTATTATCTTGTGTACCCTGTCAGCCTGTCCTCTCAAGTCCTGCCCTTGCATTTCATCTGCACCATCTTTGACTAAGTGTCATGTCACGAGGGTACAGGAGCATCTCCTCCATCTTAAATCATTAACACTCCCACCATGTTACAGACCAAACATAAAACATGACCCATCTAGTACTGCATTATGATAGGGTTGGTCCAGGAGTGCTTGTTGATTCTAGCACCAAGACAGTGCCCCATGTGTACAGCTGTGAGCATGTTGTAGGCCAAGCATAGTGTATGATGGCTACGGTAGTAGACACAGAATTTAACAAAACCAGATTTTCCAAAACTTCACTGAGAAATTAACCAGAAGCTCAGACCCAAACCTTGACCAGGCATGAAGTTTCCGAGTTTTTCAATTAAACCAGCTGAAACTAGCCAAAATAATCAAGGCCTTGCGTTTTATATTCCCATTTTTTTGCAGATTCGAAGTTATGGACAAATGCCAGACACGATTTATTACTGAAGCGGATCTGAGAGGACGTATTAGAGATGTGCACAAAATAGGCAATCCAGTGTATCGGATGGTCAGGTTTTGCTGGATTCTAGTTTGTTTGTTATGTCCAGTCTTGTCTTTGATTCTTGAGAATTCAATCTTCATCCTCACTATATTACTACTACTCCACACATATACAATTGAGCTAAAACAACAAAAGAACTAAGACAATTGCAGAATTTCACGTAGTACCCTGCACCCGCAAGAACATGCAGGAACGAGCCATTACTCAAAGACCACTACTTTTCCATACCCTGGCACACACCTGGTATGCAATGGATGGTAACTGAAGCATGCAGCAAGTGGTAATTGTGCAACTATGTCTTACGATAAATATGTTGGTTATTGTGAATGCAAATAAAAGAGAACACATAATCCATGGATCAAGATACAGCAATTAGTCCTTCAAAGGTGATGTCAGCTATTGAACTTCAAATACCACAAACTAATTCTAACGCAACATAATTGTGCCACATCCATAAAATATGCACCGCTGAATCTATAGCTAATATGTAAGCATCCTTGAACCAACTAGAATAAACTAGCAAGAAAAATGCACAAAAAGATTAGCAGATATTTGGTTGAACTGAATGGTAAGGCTAATTACCTGCAGTACCCACAAGCTCGGCCTATTTCCGTTGAAGCCATTTTTGCACAAGCCCTCCTGTAAATTAGGAGACTCTAAAGGAGTATGCAGCAAAACACAATTCCTGGGTATTTTTGCTCCTGCCCCTGTCATCATCCAAGAAATAAATAAAATTACAGGAGCTAGTGGTCATCAATTTTCAGCCTCGCAGAAATAAATCCAAATTTGGAAATAACATATAGCATTATTATTTTCGTCCTCCACAGTTACAAAAAGTAGAGACGTAGAAATAGATTCGCTAACACTGTAACAAAAATACTGCTTTGATGATTACATGTTTCTGTTAGCCTCGAATAAGATACATCTTACTGTTTCAGACATGTGAATAATTAGCACTCAGCGGACAAGTGAAATATTAAACGTTCATCTTCGATAACAAAGACATGCACCAGTTCCTCAGAAGGGCGAAAATAGGACTGCGCAGCATAATACTAGTCACACCTCTGAGTTGCTGGGCTGCTGCACTGAAGACTCTTCCAGGTGATACATCGTAGACGACAGACAACTTTGGCCAACTCAGCCTATATGGACGAGTGTCCATTCCATCTGTCAACAAAACAATCTATAAGGAATAAGCCTTGCTCCTCAGGTAGACTGGAAGACAACTGGCATAAATTTTAGGTAAATTTCAGTACCTGTCTAAAATTATCTGAACTGGTTATCAAATTTTGCAATTTATCATCAACATATCTAGTAGTTAGTCGATAATGGTCTGCACATGGCGTTAAATGCAAGGCGAGAGGTTCCGAAGCGTGATGTGCCACATCAAGCGAAAGTAGCACAGCAGCATATGGATCGATAAAAAGGGGATCTGCAACCACGGAATTACTATGAAACATTAGAATTGGCAAACAGTCATATTACTAGTCACTAAAAATAAATTCTAGAGTAATACTCTCCAGATATCATTATCTAAGCTTCGCAAAAACAAGATTCAAACAATTCTATCGTGCTTTACCTTGTCTGGGACTGAGACACTGTAGCTAATTTGGAAAACAAATGGTCATGCAAGATGCAACTAGAACAGGTAAAACTAAAGTAATCATGTGACGGCACAAAATGAAACATTGCAGCACATCATCAGGAACACAAATAAGATAAGAGCATACACATTTATGATTCTTTTTTACTTGCCTAAAATGAACTTATCTAGTTGTCAAGAGAAGATGTGATAGTATTGACATGCTAAATGGAATGTGCTTTGTAGCCGAGGATATATAGCTTGGCAGGCAGACAGCTCTTTCAAGCTTCAAATGTGAATAATAGAACCTACACAGTCATGATTTGGTGAAAAGATGCATGCTAACTAAAGTCAATGCGGAAATTTAGAAGAGCTCTGGATCATTGGGATTGATGCATTGGGATGAATGCTGAGATGTCTACCAGTAAAATATCTGCAAATGTCAGATCAGAGACAAACAAAAAAGATCTAGTGTGATAACTCCATAAAGGATAAGTTGGACCCTGAACAAATTCAGGCTGGACATAGGGGCAGAAGGAACCCTCCAATTCGTGGCCACGTCGTGCGTAACGCAGTAGTACCACACCGGCACAATCGTTGACTCAAACAAGCCAGAACACACGATGCGTACGGCTAACCTGGGCGGCGTGACTCCTCGTCCCTGAGGCGAGCGGCGTGGAGGGCGGCAAGGAGGAGCTGGTCGCGCTGCTCCGGTTCCGGGAGCGGGCCTCCGCGGCCCCGGGGGGTGTCGGCGCCGGCGGCGAAGGGGCCCGGTTGCAAGAGCGTCCTCTTCGTTCGGCAGTTCCAGGAGGAGGCGAGCGGAGGGGGAGCGAGACGCGGAGGTGGCCGGAGAGGCCGGGCGGCGAGCGTCGGCAGCACGAGCATGGCTGACGTCACATGCCCTACAGCCGTGACTGGTCCTCCCGTTCTCATATCATCATCTAGAAGACCCCTTCCTAATTCTTTCTTAAAATAAAAACCCTTATAAGAGCATCTCCAACAGGCGCGCTATATAGGCCGCGCGGCATAAAAACGTCCGATATAGCGCGCGCGGGAGGGAAAGTGGCGCTCCAGCAGGCGCGGTAAACGGCGCGGCGCTGTAAAAAATTTAGGGCGCGCGGCGTTTTGCACAATCCGGAGCGGCATATCCGGCGCGTCGGCTACGGCGCGCGGCATCGCTCGTCCAAGCGCGAAAATCCGCCGCGGCCGAAACTTCCGCCTCCGCGTCGCTGCCCCGAGCCCAATCCGTCGTCTCCGCGCGCCGCCGGCGATCCCGACGATGGACGACCCCTCCGGCAACCCGCCAACCCCTCCCTGCTCGTCACGCCCTCCGCCGCCGCCACTCCGCCGCGCCGCCGCCAAACCCTAGCGGCGGCGCCCGACGCCGGGAACCCAACGAGCCGCCGCGCGGGCGCTCTTCGTCCGCCGCGCGGGCGCCGCACGCAGCGGCGCCGCCGCGGCGCGGATGGCCGCGCGGGCGCCGGCACGCGCGGCCCGCGCGCGAGGAGGGAAGGCGCCGTCGACCAAACGGCCGCACCTCGGCCCCGCCGCCGTCGCGCCACCGAAGAAAGCGAAGGCGCCCGTCCCCCGCCGGCAGCCTCCTCCTCCGGCGCCGAACCGGGCGCCTCCTCCTCCTCCTCCTCCGCCGACCCGGCCGACGCCTCCGTCCGACAACCGCGCGGGCGCACATATGGTGGATGGTGAAATGCCCGAGAGGTAAAAAACACTACTTTTTTGTCGAATTGTGGTTTACATGCATACCTAGCCGATGGTAATGAATTTCATTGCAATGTAGAGTGGATGATGCGGCATTCATGGAGACAATGAATGTTGGATCCTCGTGAACACTTCCACTCACCGGCATGTTTGGAGGAGGCATGTTTGGAGGAGGCATGCCGACGTTTGGAGGAGGCATGGGAGGCATGGCCGGCATGGGAAGCATGCCCATGCCCACCATGGGAGGCATGGCCGGCATGGGAAGCATGCCCATGCCCACCATGGGAGGCATGGCCGGCATGGGAGGCTATGGAGGCATGGCCGGCATGGGAGGACCAAGCTATGGAGGAGTGTTTGGAGGGACCATGGGAGGCTCCGTGAGTGGTGTGTATGGGAGTATGGGAGCACCACCGGGAGGCTTCGTGTCTTCCATGAATGCTACTATTCCTCCTTCAACCCAAGATGACGAGGAGGAAGAAGAAGGTGTTGACTTGGAAAATGCGGAAGTGTGATATGCATTTGTGATATGCATTATGTGTTCCACTTTGTCCATTTGAACCATATGTCGTGTGTCATTGTTGAACTACGTCATTTTGTGTGTCCTTGTTGAACTATGTGATGTTGTTGCACTTTGTGTCATTTGTTTCATGAATTGTGAATGCAATTATGTGTGTTTATTTGATCTTTGTGAATGCAAAATAGTCTAGAAATCTGTTTTCCGCGCCGCGCGTGCTGTATTTTGCCGCGCCCGGCGGAGGACCATTTTTCTCGCGCGCGCACGCGCTGCATATTAGCGCGTCCGGCGGAGGAAAAAGCGGCACGGCGCGCGCTATCCGTTTACCGCGCGCGGATTCTTAGTTTTAGCGCGCGCGATATAGCGCGCTCGTTGGAGATGCTCTAAGAGCATCTCTAGCAGAGTCGGCATATCTCCGAATGCGTTCGGTCTTCCTAATTATAGAGTTTAGATGGTTTTTGTCACGACGCAGATCAGAAACCGAACTCGCGAACTGAAAAAGCGAAAATGAAACATCGCGGGAAAATCAAACTCGCGATTGAACCCATTTTGCTCCGATCAAGCTTGATTCATCGTTAATTTACATTAAACTAGCCAAAATACATGATAGTTGGACCTACTTTCGTTAATTTGAGATCTAAACTACTAGATTAGGCACCGGATTGTCACCGAGGCGCTTCCTGTCGGCGGCGGAGGGTTTTCCTCGCCGGCGACTCCTACGCGATGATGAGCGCCGCCACCGCGAACGCTGCCGCCTTCGCCGAGCTCCCGCAGGCTACAGGCAGCCCGTCTGCGTCGTCGTCGTTGTTGCCGCGTGGGGGTAGCGCTGGCAGCGACGGGCTACACGAGCCAGCGGGGGCACCTCCGCTTATGCTTCGTCGAGAGCCTCCACGCGCGCTTGCCGGCGTGCGATAGCACGCGGCCACTGCAGTGTCGCCCGCTTCCATGAGCAGTCGGAGCACGCCCGCCTCCGACCGTACACCCGGTGGACGCCGTGGTTCCTTCCCGCCGCTGATTCGGCCCCCTCCCCTACCTACTCGTCTTAACCGCCCCATTGCGGACGGAGGGGTGGTGGCAGAAGCGGCGAAGCGGCGTCAGAGGCGGCGGAATGGCTCGCCGGAGAGGAGGCAGGCGACTGGAGTGAAAGTGGTGGGGGGAGTAGGATTTGTAAATCGAACTCCCCTCTGCGGCCCTTTTTAATATGGGGTGGCCGCCCAGTTTCTCGGGGGCCCGAACTCGTTATACGGCCAGGCCGCGAGTTCGGGCTCCGTTTTGTCCCAGTTTCGGCCCTAACCCGTATTTCCGCCGGAGTTTTTCAGTTTTGGCTTGTTTTACGGGCTTTGCTAGAGATGCTTAAGTGATTAAATCTTAAATTCACTGATTTTTAGTGTTTTATTTTAGTTGAGAAAATAGACCCTCTTAAATTCGTTCAACCTCTAAATTTTTTTAGAGGGCACCCTGAACATGCCCATGATCCTTATATATTAAGTTTTAGAGGCGATTTAAAGCCAAACTGACGGTGCATGTATACGGTTAACACTGGTGGTTGGGGATATGTCACCTCCCACCAACACCTTCCGCCGATAGACACGCTGGAGTCTGGCTAAATTCCGGTGAACCTCAACTTAATCCATCCAGGGATAGATAACAATATATCGCAAAATACCGAAATCGGCCACCGCGGGTTCAAATTGGGACCCCCCCAGGCAGAGCGAGTTGGCCTCGTCCTCAACCTGGTCGTGGAGAAGGGTGGCCCGACAGGTCACGTCAGGTGAGTGTGCGTGGTGTGAGCGCAAGGGAGCTACTAGGCATAGGGGCAACAGCCTGGCTCGTGCGGACCAGGGGATGAGCGGGATGGAACGGATCAGACCGGCACACGAGCTAGGCGGGGCGGTGTGCAAGGGAACTCACGCCACGCGGTGTTTTGTGGGCAATGATCCTGGACTTGATTGTGTTTCTATGAAGTTTTGTGGGACATTAGCTATAAAAGAAAAGGATTGTTGTAATTTTTATTTTCTGTAGGTTTCTTTTTGTAATCGCACATTTGCTGCTTGCAGGCTCTAGGTTCATTGAGAACTTTACCCGTTAGAGAAGAAAAGAAAAAAGCCAGAAATTCAGTCTGCTTAGACCTTGTTTGGTACTTGAGTTTTTGTAGGATTAGTACGAATAATACTCTAAAGTATTGGGTGATCCGTTACGGTCATCCAACCCCTACAAAACTCTATCCACAATTCACTAGGTAGGAGCAAAATATCGAGATTGAGAAAAATATACTGTACTAAATTTGGAAGCCTTAAAAAAAACTGTATTGCTCTTGGAAGCGGAAGTGCGAGCAGTTTGGGTGGCTCGATCGGATCCGGCCCTGACCGTACCCGCACAAAGGAACCCAGAGCGCACGTGGCGCAGGTGCTCCTCGAATCTTTGGATCCTTTTCTGGCTTCGCACGGGCACGGCGGTGCCGTCACCGCCCCACCCACGTTGCATATTTTGGAAGTCTCGCAGAGGTCGATCGCTCCAAGATTTTCTGTCTCGTCCTGCACCCCATTCTTCATTCCTCCCTTTTTCTTTTCCCGAACAAGATCGCCGATCGGACAACCAACAAGGCAACAAGCAAAACTAGCACGGCAGTGACACCCAGCTCAACAGGATAAAACTTCAGGTTTGTTAGTTTTGGTGTTTCATAAAAAATTATTGAAATCCGTATTTAATTTGGGAGAATCGGGTGGCAAGGACTAGTACTACTCAAATTGCCCTATCTACCCAAATAACCAATGTATTGCACCAACTCAACTAACGATATTTCACTTTTAGCCTAAGCCCAACTAAAAGAAGATGCTCGAGTGCCAAGAACGCGCACTCCCTCCTCCCCTCGTCGCCACCATGTTGTATGACTCGTCTCGCGAGTCCCGAACTCCACCAGCGAGCAGCGCCTCGCTCCGACCTTTCGTCTCTCTTCGGCCATGCAGCCCTCTCCTCTCCTCCGGCGTCGTTGTCCTTCATCCACACCCGAGCCGCCCCAAAATGGCCACCGAGCTCGGCATATGCTTGAACCACCTCCGAGTCTCGCCGGTCACGGTGACCTCAAGCCTCGACGCTCCTAGCCTTGCGACGACCCTAGAGACTCCAGCATCGACGGGCGACGGCAAGGTATCCCAACACCAACCTCGACGGCAGTCGATGTAGTTCTTTCTTGGAAGCCTTGTGACTCGGAGTATCCAAACCCAAATTTCCAGGTACGCAAATCATCGATGACCGTAGATCCGTAATTACCACTTCTCTAAATAAACGAAATACACGGATAGATCCGGTGACCTACTACAGGTATTTGACTCTTTTTTTTTTTTGTGAAACACAATACAATCAAAGACGCCTCATACATACGCGGACACACTCACATTTATCGAACGCACACACGCACACACTACCCCTACGAAGACGCTCCAAGAAACTGCGTTGAATAATGCGTATACTGTAGATCAGAGTACCTGCCAGAACAGAAGAGATCCGAAGCGCTTTCGCCTTCCCTTCCTCTGCCAGGACACGCACGCCTACCAGATGCCGCTCTTCTCGCGGCCCACACGTCAGGTATCGATTCCCGCCGGCAAAACCGCCGGCCGCGGCCCCACCACCCTTGTCCCCACGTACCGTCCGCCAGAGCAACAGCGACTGCTCATTCCCACTGACTCGCGGGCCCAGCACAGCACGGTCCACCTGTCCGCCGCTCGACCCGCCACCTAGAAGCCGAGTTAGAAATAGCCACATCCACTCTCCATCTCCATCTCCATCGTCTTCCTCCCCACACTCCACACTCACGCCGCACACAGATCTAAACCGCCCCCCGCCGCCGGCGAGCCGTCCGTCCGTCGTTCCGTCCCCCCCCCCCCCCTCTGCGATGCAGTACAACAACCTGGGCCGCTCAGGCCTCCGGGTGAGCCAGCTCTCCTACGGCGCGTGGGTGACCTTCGGCAACCAGCTGGACGTCAAAGAGGCCAAGACCCTCCTGCAGGCGGCGCGCGACGCGGGGGTCAACTTCTTCGACAACGCCGAGGTCTACGCGAACGGGCGCGCCGAGGAGATCATGGGGCAGGCCATGCGCGACCTGGGCTGGCGCCGCGCCGACGTCGTCGTCTCCACCAAGCTCTTCTGGGGCGGCCAGGGGCCCAACGACAAGGGCCTCTCGCGCAAGCACCTCGTCGAGGGCCTGAAAGCGTCCCTCAGGCGGCTCGACATGGAGTACGTGGATGTGGTGTACTGTCATCGGCCGGATGCCACCACGCCGATTGAGGAGACGGTGAGGGCGATGAACTGGGTCATTGATCAGGGGTGGGCGTTCTACTGGGGCACGTCGGAGTGGAGCGCGCAGCAGATTACGGAGGCGTGGGGCGTTGCCAATAGGCTTGATCTTGTCGGGCCTATCGTCGAGCAGCCCGAGTACAACCTCTTCTCCCGACACAAGGTACTAATACATCAGCTTAATTCTACTACTCTTATGTTCTCTTAGTACTTGCGCAGGTCCTAATTTCATCTCTAATTATGCGGTGCTGCACTGTACTATTGTACTAGCAATGGATCGTTGACTCACCAGTGCCAGCCCCCTCTTGGGATGCTTTCAAGCCCCAGAATGTGCCTCCGTTGAAATTTGTAGGGGATAATTTGATTTAATGCAGTACAGCTCATAATAGAGCGAATTTGAGTACTACTGCACCCAAGTACCATGCCCCGTTAATTAGCAACGTACAAGTACAATTGATTGATGGTAGGAGGGGAATTTACTCTTGGATCATGCACAAACAAGTACCATTCCCCATTAGCAACCTACCTACACTCAAAGGACGGACTAAAGGAGGAGTACATGAGAATTGGTTCCCTTCAAAAAGGCGGCCTCGATTGCGCATCTGTCACTCGAGAGAGCGCTACTGTTCATTTTCAGTGATGGAGACTGCTTGCCTTTTGCCACTGGAACATATGAGAGTTGCAATCAAGGGACTAAGGGAGTATCACCTTTCGTGATGTGGCCTAGATGGCACTCGAGTAGCATAGCTCCTAAATCAGACGGAGGTGCTGGCTGTGCATTGTTTACTATACTTTTGCATCATAAAGTGTTCCAGGTAGACAGCAGCTGATAACGAAAGGTTAGGTGTAAGTAGAGACAGCTTAGGCCAGAAGGAAGATGCTTTACATGATTGTAGTTTGGATCATTGTTTGGTATTTAGTCTTGATCGAATAGACACTTTGATATTGGTCTTGTCCAACCAGAAAAAAGAGGCACCACCTGTCCTTGTCATTGTTGATCTGTGTATTCAATTGGCTGATGCCTACTTTTCCTGATTAACTTAATAAGCTGTCATTTAAGTTGTTTTTTAATATCTCATAAGCTAGTTAAGGGCTTGTATTTTAAGTTCACACAAGAGTTATCTCAACCTAGCTTCAGATCACTTAAAGTAGACTTGGGCACTTTCTTGATGCATTATAGTTGTCTATAATTGGTTTGGTGCTAACCTCTTGTAGTCTAGCATGTAGCTTCTAAAAGAAACATTTTGTGTTATTTCGACTTGTAACACTTTGGCAGTTGATGTTCAGGTGTGCTGCCATAGCATTTCAAAAGTGCAACTCCTCCTAAGATATTTTGTGGTTTATTTTGGACAAACAAGATTCCATGAGCATGTTATATGTTTTGGCAAGAAAACGAGCCCAGCCCGAGTGCTTCCGTAAAGGAACCTTCTGATAACAAAAAAAAGTTGCAACAGTACGGGTCATTTGCAGTTTTCAAAACTGGGTCTTGAGCTAATTTTGCAACTTGGTGTTCTTGGAAAAATAAGTCATTTTTGCAACCTGGAAATTGTAGCCGGAAATCAAGTACTCCGTAGTACAAGGAATATAGCTTTCTATGATGTATTATACTAGGGGTCTATAATTGGTTTGGTGCTAACCTTTTGTAGTCTAGCATATACCTGTCTAAAAGAAACATTTGCTGTTATTTCGACTTGTAATAGGTATCATTCTTCATTTCCCAAATTGCATGTTCCATAAAGTGAACATCATTTCGAAACTTTCTGGGGACTACTTATTATGATGTACCATGCAGAATTCTGTAAGCAGTACTACTTTACAGTCTATGAAATGGTCAGATCTTATTTGTTGGATGCTTAGTTACCAATTGGAATATTAGTCATATGAAACACTCTGCTATGGAACTGCCAAAGCACATATTTAGATCCGTACATTATGTTTTATTCGTGTCTATCTGGAGTTTGTTTCTTGTTTGCGCTGGCTACCTTTGACAGTCGACTGAGCAAGTATCAGCTCGGCTTTTATCACCGATGTGTTGTGGACTATATTTTTGGAATATTAGTCAAAACACTTTATGGTGTCAGCAGGTATAGGTATTCACATCATTGTGTCACAAAAACTAAGAAATGTTCTGTATTTTTGCAGGTTGAGTCTGAGTTCGTACCTCTTTACAATACTTATGGCATCGGATTGACTACATGGAGTCCTCTAGCTTCAGGAGTTCTCACTGGGAAGTATAGCAAAGGGAATATTCCTGCTGAAAGTCGGTTTTCCCTCGATAATTACAAGGTAATTACGGAAACTTTTTCACTGTATTGCACACGTGTGATGCTGCTTTTCCTCTTAAATGAATTTAAAATATTAATGCCACCTGCTTGAGACGATCCCTAAGAAATTAGCGATGCTTATTCTGTTTTATGGCGTTCTTCCATGCCATTTAATCTGAATGTCTGTAATAGTCTATCCATTCTTAGACACTTTTTGACCTGACGTGTATTATTGCGAAAATGATCCTGAGGTGAGTGCTTTGTTTCTCTCCCCAGAACCTGGCGAACAGGTCCCTCGTTGACGACACACTTAGAAAAGTGAACGGGCTGAAACCTATTGCTTCTGAGCTTGGCGTTTCGTTGGCCCAACTTAGTATCGCCTGGTGTGCATCGAACCCCAACGTGTCGTCTGTCATTACTGGAGCCACTAAAGAAAGCCAGGTACATTGCATTGGCCTCTTTTTTTAGCGTAAGATAAATCCTTACCACACCATTTTTCCCGCTACTAGTAATACTAACCCATCACTTGGCAACCCCATGATTAACAGATTGTTGAGAACATGAAGGCTCTCGAAGTCATCCCCCTGCTGACCCCAGAGGTCCTTGAGAAGATTGAGGCGGTTGTCCAGAGCAAGCCGAAGCGCCTCGAGTCATACAGATGAAGCGGTTTTTACAAGTGTGAGGGATTTGGCGTTCACCTTGTGGATTTTCTTCTAGCCAGCTTTTATCTCCACTGCCCAATTTCCTGAACCTGTATGCCTCGTTCCGTGTAGTCGTTTATATGCACAGCGTGTGAAACATTTCTCTTGTGGACATGATGATACTTTGTTACAGACGTAGTCTGTTCCGTGTGTATCTTGTGGATGGATGAATGGATGGCATCTTTTGTGATTCCTGTAATGTTCTGCCTGGACCGTTGCTACGCTGTCGTACTGGCCTGTTTCTCCTGCCATTGTTTAGCTGTGGCGAGGACCGCGAATCTGGAGAATTTGTCTCCCTGGTTCTCTTTCCTTGGTCGAGCTGCAAGATTTCAATGGCAGGCAATCCAGTACCACCACTAAGTTTTGTTCCTTTGTTTTTGAACTTCTGATGTTGCAGGCCTCTCTGTTTTGGGTGGATGGTAAGGAAGAGAAGAAAGAAATTAACTTGTTTGCTGCTACCGCTTACAGAATACACGGTCTGTATGAAATTTATGACGAAGATGAACAGTGAAATTGATGTGATCCAAAAGTGTCCAAAGCAGGGCATCTACTGAGATCATGATTTGGGCGTGTGCTTTCTGCTGGTCGGCAAGGAAATCTAGCCGTTTGGTATTGTTAGTTAGTTAGTTGACAGTACACATTGTCTAAGCAAAGCTATCAGCACTCCCTCCCAGGGCTCTGTCTGCTGGAGCTGCCTTCTCATCTCACAGCTAAACATATCAGAGTAAGCACAGGTACAATCTTCTGCCACACAAAGAAATAGCATGCTCGCACTGACGGACGTGTAGGTGGCAGGAAAAAAAATTACATATCTCAGAAGAAGTAACCAGGACAGGAGGCAAAAATAGAATTAAGCCCAGAAGAAGTCGCCAGAAGCAGACATTAGCTTCTGCTATCTTAACTACGTAGAAATAATCACACGACTATGCCACAGACATTGGCTGCACAAACGTGGTGTCGAACGCGTTCAAAGCTCGGCTCTAACTCTTTCATCAGCTCACCGGGTGCTCTCATGTTCTCCCTCTTGTTGGAGTTACAATTCTGTGAATAGCTTGAACTCGTGGTCCTGCGGTAGAATGTTGGCAAAACAGCATTGTCAATCAAGGTAGGGCAAAAATAGTTACACATGTTATATGGTGATTGCAATATTGAAGTCTTCAAGTGCTAATTTTTTTTTATCATCCAGCCACCATTGTGTTATAGACAAAACAATGATGCATTCTAACTAAAAGTTCCTTCAAATGCTTGGCTAATTGTTGATCACATGAAAGAGGTAAGAAAGAATCTAACCAAGACCACTGGCATCAGATGTCCTCATGATCCTAAGCCTTTTCACGGAACCAACAAACATTCTGCACACCAAACATCCGGAGAATTATTCCGAGGAACTCGGAAGCTTGTAAGTACAATATCTTACTAGTGTCGAGCATGTATAATTATAGATGCACAGTCCAGAGGGCTTACTCCCAAGGGACATCTCCAACAAGCATCCAGTCCCCATCTCTGTCTTCATATGTCAGCTGGTATTCAGAAGAGTTGTCTAACAGCCTGGGCGACTTCGTGCTACCTGATAATTCCAAGACAACAATACGATGAATAAGAACACATCAAAAGCTTGGAAGATTTATACAGTATTTGCAATTAAAGTTGCCATCAACTTCTTAAGTAGAGTACTCCAATATGCAACTATGAATGCCCGAAGATGCTGCACTTCACCAACACGACTGCCATAACTGTAGCACCATAAATCTAATGCAGTCACATTGAACTGACAGATCATGGAATCAAACATGAGGTTAACGATTTAT
>NC_061509.1:279523033-279536312 GCF_022539505.1 Lolium rigidum
TTGATACGTCTCCGACGTATCGATAATTTCTTATGTTCCATGCCATATTATTGATGATTCCTACATGTTATATGCACACTTTATGTCATATTCCTGCATTTTCTGGAACTAACCTATTAACAAGATGCCGAAGTGCCAGTTCCTGTTTTCTGCTGTTTTTGGTTTCAGAAATCCTAGTAACGAAATATTCTCGGAATCGGACGAAATCAAGACCCAGGTTCCTATTTTTCCACGAAGCTTCCAGAACACCCGGGAAGGACCAGAGGGGGGCCACAGGGGCCCCAGATGATAGGCCGGCGCGGCCCAGGCCCTGGCCGCGCCGCCTTATGGTGCCACCCCCTCGTCAGCCCCCGACTCTGCCCTTCCGCCTATTTAAAGCCTTCGTCGCGAAAACCCTGATACGAAGGACGAAACCCACAGAAACCTTCCAGAGCCGCCGCCATCGCGAAGCCAAGATCTGGGGGACAGGAGTCTCTGTTCTGGCACCCTGCCGGAGCGGGGAAGTGCCCCCGGAAGGCTTCTCCATCGACACCGCTGCCATCTCCACCGCCATCTTCATCACCGCTGCTGCTCCCATGATGAGGGAGTAGTTCTCCATCGAGGCTCGGGGCTGTACCGGTAGCTATGTGGTTCATCTCTCTCCTATGTACTTCAATACAATAATCTCATGAGCTGCCTTACATGATTGAGATTCATATGATGATGCTTGTAATCTAGATGTCATTGTGCTAGTCAAGTGAGTTTTACTTATGTGATCTCCGGAGACTCCTTGTCCCACGTGTGTAAAGGTGACAAGTGTGTGCACCGTGTGGGTCTCTTAGGCTATATTTCACAGAATACTTACTCACCGTTATGAATGGCGTAGTGAAGTGCTTATTTATATCTCTTTATGATTGCAATGTGTTTTGTATCACAATTTATCTATGTGCTACTCTAGCAATGTTATTAAAGTAGTTTTATTCCTCCCGCACGGTGTAATGGTGACGAGTGTGTGCATCCGTGTTAGTACTTGGCATATGCTATGATCATGATCTCTTGTAGATTGTGAAGTTAACTATTGCTATGATAGTATCGATGTGATCTATTCCTCCTACATAGTGTGAAGGTGACAGTGTGCATGCTGTGTTAGTACTTGGTTTAGTCGTGTTGATCTTTCTTGCACTCTAAGGTTATTTAAATATGAACATTGAATTGTGGAGCTTGTTAACTCCGACATTGAGGGTTCGTGTAATCCTACGCAATGTGTTCATCATCCAACAAGAGTGTAGAGTATGCATTTATCTATTCCGTTATGTGATCAATGTTGAGAGTGTCCACTAGTGAAAGTCTAATCCCTAGGCCTTGTTCCTAAATACTGCTATCGCTGCTTGTTTACTGTTTTACTGCGTTACTACTGCTGCGTTACTACTGCTACCATATTACCACCATCAACTACACGCCGTTACTACTGCTCATATTCATTCATACCACCTGTATTTCACTATCTCTTCGCCGAACTAGTGCATCTATTAGGTGTGTTGGGGACACAAGAGACTTCTTGCTTTGTGGTTGCAGGGTTGCATGAGAGGGATATCTTTGACCTCTTCCTCCCTGAGATCGATAAACCTTGGGTGATCCACTTAAGGGAAACTTGCTGCTTGTTCTACAAACCTCCGCTCTTGGAGGCCCAACACTGTCTACAAGAATAGAAGCTCCCGTAGACATCAAGCACTTTTCAGGCGCCGTTGCCGGGGAGGAAAGGTAAAAAGGCACTCATACTCCGGTTCCAGGTAACAGTACTTTTCTGGCGCCATTGTGTTTGTGCTCGAAGCTATCTCCTTTAGATTCTGCAATTGCATCTTTTTGTTTTTTGTTTTTATTTTCACTAGTTAGGCATAATGGAAAACAACAAACAAATTGGTGAGCTTTTTAATCTTTTTCCTGATTTAGAATTGTTTGATGCGAAAATTAAAAAACCTATGGAATCTTATTTGCATGCTGGTAGTAATATTAGTATGAACGCTTTGAACACCATTTTTGATAATGATATAGAAATTTCTAAGCTTGGGGAAGCTGGTTTTCATGATCTTTTTAGTCCCCCAAGCATTGAGGAGAAAATTTTCTTTGATGATACTTTGCCTCCTATTTATGATGATTATAATGATAGTGGTCTTTTGTTGCCACCTACTATGGAGAGTACATTTAATGATGATTACAATATGACTCCTATATTTGATGATGAAAATAATAATGATAGCTACTTTGTTGAATTTGCTCCCACTATTACTAATAAAATTGATTATGCTTATGTGGAGAGTAATAATTTTATGCATGAGACTCATGATAAGAATGCTTTATGTGATAGTTATATTGTTGAGTTTGCTCATGTTGCTACTGAAAGTTATTATGAGAGAGGAAAATATGGTTGTAGAAATTTTCATATTACTAAAATACCTCTCTATGTGCTGAAATTTTTGAAGCTACACTTGTTTTATCTTCCTATGCTTGTTACTTTGCTCTTCATGAACTTGTTTATTTACAAGACTCCTATGCATAGGAAGCATGTTAGACTTAAATTTGTTTTGAATTTGCCTCTTGATGCTCTCTTTTGCTTCAAATACTATTTCTTGCGAGTGCATCATCAAAAACTGCTGAGCCCATCTTAATGGCTATAAAGAAAGAACTTCTTGGGAGATAACCCATGTGTTATTTTGCTACAGTACTTTGTTTTATATTTGTGTCTTGGAAGTTTTTTACTACTGTAGCAACCTCTCCTTATCTTAGTTTTGTGTTTTGTTGTGCCAAGTAAAGTCTTTGATAGTAAAGTAAATACTAGA
Organism: Lolium rigidum; assembly: GCF_022539505.1. Taxonomy (NCBI): domain Eukaryota; kingdom Viridiplantae; phylum Streptophyta; class Magnoliopsida; order Poales; family Poaceae; genus Lolium; species Lolium rigidum. The sequence goes on from NC_061509.1 coordinate 279,525,850, forward strand.
TTTGGATTACTGCGCAGAAACAGATTTCTTTGCTGTCGCGAATCTGGGTCTAATTCTCTGTATGTAACTCAGAAAATTGTGCCAATTTACGTGAGTGATCCTCAGATATGTACGCAACTTTCATTCAATTTTAGCATTTTCATTTGAGCAAGTATGGTGCCATTTTAAAATTCGTCTTTACGGACTGTTCTGTTTTGACAGATTCTGCCTTTTATTTCGCATTGCCTCTTTTGCTGTGTTGGGTGGATTTCTTTGTTCCATTACCTTCCAGTAGCTTTGAGCAATGTCCGGAAGTGTTAAGAATGATTGTGTCACCTCTGAACATGTGAGTTTTTGATTATGCACTAACCCTCTAATGAGTTTGCTTTGAGTTTGGTGTGGAGGAAGTTTTCAAGGGTCAAGAGAGGAGGATGATATACTATGATCAAGAAGAGTGAAAAGTCTAAGCTTGGGGATGCCCTGGTGGTTCACCCCTGCATATTTCAAGAAGACTCAAGCATCTAAGCTTGGGGATGCCCAAGGCATCCCCTTCTTCATCGACAAATTATCAGGTTCCTTCTCTTGAAACTATATTTTTATTCGGCCACATCTTATGTACTTTACTTGGAGCGTCTGTGTGCTTTTGTTTGTGTTTTTTTTTGAATAAATGCTTGTGTGGGAGAGAGACACGCTCCGCTGGTTCATATGAACACATGTGTTCTTAGCTTTTAATGTTCATGGTGAAGGTTGAAACTGCTTCGTTAATTGTTATATGGTTGGAAACGGAAAATGCTACATGTAGTAACTGGTATGATGTCTTGAATAACTTGATACTTGGCAATTTTTGTGCTCATGTTTAAGCTCTTGCGTCATATACTTTGCACCTATTAGTGAAGAAATACATAGAGCTTGTTAAAATTTGGTTTGCATGAGTGGTTTCTCTAGAGTCTAGATATTATCTAGTATTGAGTTTTGAACAACAAGGAAGACGGTGTAGAGTCTTATAATGTTTACAATATGTCTTTTATGTGAGTTTTGCTGCACCGTTCATCCTTGTGTTTGTTTCAAATAACCTTGCTAGCCTAAGCCTTGTATCGAGAGGGAATACTTCTCATGCATCCCAAATACTTGAGCCAACCACTATGCCATTTGTGTCCACCATACCTACCTACTACATGGTATTTCTTCGCCATTCCAAAGTAAATTTCTTGAGTGCTACCTTTAAAAATTCCATCATTCACCTTTGCAATATATAGCTCATGGGACAAAATAGCCTTAAAAACTATTGTGGTATTGAATATGTACTTATGCACTTTATCTCTTATTAAGTTGCTTGTTGTGCGATAACCATGCTTCGGGGACGCCATCAACTATTCTTTGTTGAATATAATGTGAGTTGCTATGCATGTCCGTCTTGTCTGAAGTAAGAGAGATCTACCACCGTAATGGTTGGAGCATGCATATTGTTAGAGAAGAACATTGGGCCGCTAACTAAAGCCATGATTCATGGTGGAAGTTGCAGTTTTGGACATATATCCTCAATCTCATATGAGAATAATAATTGTTGCCACATGCTTATGCATTAAAGAGGAGTCCATTATCTGTTGGCCATGTTGTCCCGGTATGGATGTCTAAGTTGAGAATAATCAAAAGCAAGAAATCCAAAATGCGAGCTTTCTCCTTAGACCTTTGTACAGGCGGCATGGAGGTACCCCATTGTGACACTTGGTTAAAACATGTGTATTGCGATGATCCGGTAGTCCAAGCTAATTAGGACGAGGTGCGGGCACTATTAGTATACTATGCATGAGACTTGCAACTTGTAAGATATAATTTACATAACTCATATGCTTTATCACTACTGTTGACAAAATTGTTTCATGTTTTCAAAATAAAAGCTCTAGCACAAATATAGCAATCGATGCTTTCCTCTTTGAAGGACCATTCTTTTTACTTTTATGTTGAGTCAGTTCACCTATCTCTCTCCACCTCAAGAAGCAAACACTTGTGTGAACTGTGCATTGATTCCTACATATTTGCATATTGTACTTGTTATATTACTCTATGTTGACAATTATCCATGAGATATACATGTTACAAGTTGAAAGCAACCGCTGAAACTTAATCTTCTTTGTGTTGCTTCAATGCCTTTACTTTGATTTATTGCTTTATGAGTTAACTCTTATGCAAGACTTATTGATGCTTGTCTTGAAGTACTATTCATGAAAAGTCTTTGCTTTATGATTCACTTGTTTACTCATGTCATTACCATTGTTTTGATCGCTGCATTCATTACACATGCTTACAAATAGTATGATCAAGGTTATGATGGCATGTCACTTCAGAAATTATCTTTGTTATCGTTTTACCTGCTCGGGACGAGCAGAACTATGCTTGGGGATGCTGATACGTCTCCGACGTATCGATAATTTCTTATGTTCCATGCCATATTATTGATGATTCCTACATGTTATATGCACACTTTATGTCATATTCGTGCATTTTCTGGAACTAACCTATTAACAAGATGCCGAAGTGTCAGTTCCTGTTTTCTGCTGTTTTTGGTTTCAGAAATCCTAGTAACGAAATATTCTCGGAATCGGACGAAATCAAGACCCAGGTTCCTATTTTCCACGAAGCTTCCAGAACACCCGGGAAGGACCAGAGGGGGGCCACAGGGGCCCCAGATGATAGGCCGGCGCGGCCCAGGCCCTGGCCGCGCCGCCTTATGGTGCCACCCCCTCGTCAGCCCCCCGACTCTGCCCTTCCGCCTATTTAAAGCCTCCGTCGCGAAAACCCTGATACGAAGGACGAAACCCACAGAAACCTTCCAGAGCCGCCGCCATCGCGAAGCCAAGATCTGGGGGACAGGAGTCTCTGTTCCGGCACCCTGCCGGAGCGGGGAAGTGCCCCGGAAGGCTTCTCCATAGACACCGCTGCCATCTCCACCGCCATCTTCATCACCGCTGCTGCTCCCATGAGGAGGGAGTAGTTCTCCATCGAGGCTCGGGGCTGTACCGGTAGCTATGTGGTTCATCTCTCTCCTATGTACTTCAATACAATAATCTCATGAGCTGCCTTACATGATTGAGATTCATATGATGATGCTTGTAATCTAGATGTCATTGTGCTAGTCAAGTGAGCTCCGGAGACTCCTTGTCCCACGTGTGTAAAGGTGACAGTGTGTGCACCGTGTGGGTCTCTTAGGCTATATTTCACAGAATACTTACTCACTGTTATGAATGGCGTAGTGAAGTGCTTATTTATATCTCTTTATGATTGCAATGTGTTTTGTATCACAATTTATCTATGTGCTACTCTAGCAATGTTATTAAAGTAGTTTTATTCCTCCTGCACGGTGTAATGGTGACAGTGTGTGCATCCGTGTTAGTACTTGGCATATGCTATGATCATGATCTCTTGTAGATTGTGAAGTTAACTATTGATATGATAGTATTGATGTGATCTATTCCTCCTACATAGTGTGAAGGTGACGAGTGTGCATGCTTGTGTTAGTACTTGGTTTAGTCGTGTTGATCTTTCTTGCACTCTAAGGTTATTTAAATATGAACATTGAATTGTGGAGATTGTTAACTCCGACATTGAGGGTTCGTGTAATCCTACGCAATGTGTTCATCATCCAACAAGAGTGTAGAGTATGCATTTATCTATTCTGTTATGTGATCAATGTTGAGAGTGTCCACTAGTGAAAGTCTAATCCCTAGGCCTTGTTCCTAAATATCGCTATCGTTGCTTGTTTACTTGTTTCTACTGCGTTACTACTCGCTGCGTTACTACTGCTACCATATTACCACCATCAACTACACGCCGTTACTACTGCTCATATTCATTCATACCACCTGTATTTCACTATCTCTTCGCCGAACTAGTGCACCTATTAGGTGTGTTGGGGACACAAGAGACTTCTTGCTTTGTGGTTGCAGGGTTGCATGAGAGGGATATCTTTGACCTCTTCCTCCCTGAGATCGATAAACCTTGGGTGATCCACTTAAGGGAAACTTGCTGATGTTCTACAAACCTCTGCTCTTGGAGGCCCAACACTGTCTACAAGAATAGAAGCTCCCGTAGACATCAATCGTCATCATCAAGAAGTTCGCTATGAAGTTGGCGAGCAAGCTTATCTTCGAGTCACTCCTTTAAGAGGTGTCCATCGTTTCGGTATAAAAGGCAAACTAGATCCTCGCTATGTTGGTCCTTTCCACATCCTTGCTAAACGAGGTGCACTTGCCTACAAGTTGGAACTTCCTCCAACTTTTCCTGAAGTTCATGACGTCTTCCATGTCTCCCAACTTAAACGTTGCTTCAAAGATCCAGTCCGTGGTGTTGATCACGAGACACTTGATCTCCAAGAGGATTTGACCTATCGAGAGTATCCTATCCGTATCCTTGACGAAGCTGAGCGTAAAACTCGGCGTCAGACTATCAAATTCCTGAAAGTTCAATGGTCTCATCACTCTGAGTCAGAAGCAACCTGGGAACGAGAAGATCGTCTCCGATCTGAGTACCCTGCCTTCTTTTCTAAAACTTAGGAATCTCGGGGACGAGATTCTTGTAAGGGGGGTAGAGTTGTAACAGACCAACTTTGCTAATTAAATAAATGAAGGCTTGTTCATGTGCATTGCATGCATTTGCATTAATTTGAGAAACTTTGCACTAAAGTGTGTTGAAACAATGTTGCAAATATTGTAGTTTTGTTCTAATAAAATTTTGATGCAAAAAGCCCTCCAAATTTGGGTCAAAATACCCCAAAAATCCCAAATTCTCTTTTTTTTAAAAAATTTCCAGGGGATTTCCCGAAAACCCAGGGGGGGTTTCAGAAAACCCCCTTTCTTCTTCCACGCAGGCAGGCAGCTGCCTGGCGCGCCCCTCGCCGTCGATGGTGCCGGCGGCCCGGATGGCCCTCGCCGCCCCCGAGCACCTATAAAGGCCGCCGCCGACCAGGGGAGAACCCCCATTTCGCCTCCCCCTCCTTTCTCCTCCTCTCTGCGCACGGCCGACGAAACCCTAGCCCACGGCCTCGGCCGCTCGCCGACGTTCTGCGCCGCCCCGTGCCAAGCCGTCACCGCCGTTCGCTCCGCCGTGTCGCCGTCGACCTCCTCGACCAAACGGCGCCCGCGGAGGAGCTCCCAATCGCGCCAATCGAGCGACGCCCGAGCCGCCGGCCATCGCCTCTCGCCGGCGATTCCGGCCACCACCGGCGACGCCGTCTTCACCGGCGTGCTTAGGGTGAGCTCCTGGTCCTCCTGGTGCTCGCCGTTTTCCCTAGGTCGTCGCCTATCGCGCCGGCGACGTGCGCCTGCCCCGGCCTCCGCGGGAGCTCGCCGGAGACGCCCCTCCGGCGACCATTGGAGGGTGGCGCCGCCCTCTTCTGGCTCGCGAGGACCCCGCGCGTCCAACGCGCATGCCCGCGCTAGCCCTGGCGCCCCGCTTCGTCGAGGCCGTGGCCAACCTGGCCGGCCATGGCCAGTGTGACGTCGTGCCGACGTCATGATGACGTCAGCCGACCCTTTTATTTATTTTCTGTTTATTCTTAATTCAGAAAATGAGGTGTAATATATCAAATTGTTCAGAATTTGAAATCCTACATGTTTATGAGCATTTCATACATCATTTCAACATTTAAACTTGCAAATGTAGTGAAACCCTAACCGAACCCTCTCATATGGTGGTGTCCGATGCCGGTACCCCTTTAATCTGAAGATACAACTAGGGTTACTCGATTCCATTCACATGACATGTCATTCATATTGTATGCGCATTGCATTATGCCATGTCGTGAATGTTTGTTTCCCTTTCCGGTGTTTGGTTCTTCGCGCTAGGATCTGAGCCGGAGCCCGACGTCAACGCCACCGAAGAACAGTACTCATCCGCTGAGGGACAAGGCAAGCCCTAACCTGGTTCATCTATGATTTCGAAATGCTTTTATCTGTGGTTCCTACATATCGCATACGATTCAACTGTCTTTTATCGGTAGATAGAGTTACCCTATCTGCTGCATGTCCGACCTTTGTAGCCTCGATACCCTGATCCACTGCTCCTAGCATAACTAGGTTTGGCAGAAACGAAACAACCCACCATATCGCATACGATTCAACCCGCTCACAGACAAGTATTCAGGGGGTTTTGATGTAACAGATGAATAAAGTACAAGTAAGTAAAATGCGAGAGAAATAATTGCAGCGAGTGGCCCAATCCTTTTTAGCACAAAGGACAAGCCGGTTTGTTTACTTATAATGACCAAACGTTCTCGAGGACACACGGGATTTTAGTCTAGTGCTTTCGCTACATACAGCTGATTAATCTTCATTGTTTTCATAAGTGTTGTGTGGGTGAACCTATGCTAATGCACCGCCCTTCCTAGGACTAATACATACTTGTGATTATACCCCTTGCAAGCATCCGCAACTACAAGAAAGTAATTAAGATAAATCTAACCACAGCCTTAAACTCTGAGATCCTGCGATCCCTCCTGCATCGATATACCAACGGGGGCTTAGGTTTCTGTCACTCCGGCAACCCCGCAATTGGCAAACGAATACAAGATGCATTCCCCTAGGCCCATAAAGGTGAAGTGTCGTGTAGTCGACGTTCACACGACACCACTAGAAGAATGACACCACAACTTAAATATCATAACATTGAATATTACTCAACCATAGTTCACTACTAACATTTAGACTTCACCCATGTCCTCAAGAACTAAACGAACTACTCACGAGACATCATATGGAACATGATCAGAGGTGATATGATGATGAATAACAATCTGAACATAAACCTTGGTTCAATGGTTTCACTCAATAGCATCAATAACAAGTAGAAATCAGTACCGGGAGAGTTTCCCCTATCAAATAATCAAGATCAAACCCGAATTGCTACAGTGGTGACGATGTCCAGCGGTGGAGACGGCGGTGATGATGGTGGAGATGATGATGATGGTGATGGAGATGATGTCCAGCTCGATGGCGGTGACGATGGCGTCGATTTCCCCCTCCGGGAGGGAATTTCCCCGGCCGATTCCTGCCCGCCGGAGAGCTCTTTTCTCTCGGTGTTCTCCGCCCCGCAGAGGCGGCTGTAACCCTTCGTGAGGATCCCTCTGTGGCTTAGGTTTTCGGGACGAAGAGTTTCGCGAAGAAAAGGAGGCGAAAGGGGCTGTGGGGCCCCCACACCACATGGTGGCGCGGCCAGGCCATGGGCCGCGCCGCCCTATGGTCTGGGCCCACCTTGGGTCCAGCTGGCTCCCCCTTCTGGCTTCCTTCGTCATCTGGAAAAATAGGATTTTTGGTGTAATTTCCTTCCACAGTTGATCTTCCGAAATATTGCATCCTGACGGTGCTTTTTCCAGCAGAATCCTGGCTCCGGTGCGCGATCTCCAAATAATCATGAAACATGCAAAATAGATGAAATAACATAAGTATTGTGTCCCAATGTGAAATATATCAATGAATAACAGCAAATTATGATATAAAATAGTGATGCAAATTGGATGTATCAATGCGTACAGCGGCAAGTTTTCCCTCAGTAAGAAACCAAGGTTTATCGAACCAGTAGGAGCCAAGAAGCACGTTGAAGGTTGATGGCGGCGGGATGTAGTGCGGCGCAACACCAGGGATTCCGGCGCCAATGTGGAACCTGCACAACACAACCAAAGTACTTTGCCCCAACGAAACAGGTGAGGTTGTCAATCTCACCGGCTTGCTGTAACAAAGGATTAGATGTATAGTGTGGATGATGATTGTTTGCGAGAAAACGGTAGAACAAGTATTGCGGTAGATTGTATTGGATGTAAAAGAATGGACCGGGGTCCACAGTTCACTAGAGGTGTCGCTCCCATAAGATAAATAGCATGTTGGGTGAACAAATTACGAGTCGGGCAATTGACAAATAGAGAGGGCATGACCATGCACATACATGATATGATGAGTATTGTGAGATTTAATTGGGCATTACGACAAAGTACATAGACCGCTATCCAGCATGCATCTATGCCTAAAAAGTCCACCTTCAGGTTATCATGCGAACCCCTTCCAGTATTAAGTTGTAAACAACAGACAATTGCAGTAAGTATGGTGCGTAATGTAATCAATAACTACATCCTTAGACATAGCATCAATGTTTTATCTCTAGTGGCAACAGCACATCCACAACCTTAGAACTTTCTGTCACTGTCCCATATTTAATGGAGGCATGAACCCACTATCGAGCATAAATACTCCCTCTTGGAGTTAAGAGCAAAAAATTGGCCAGAGCCTCTACTAATAACGGAGAGCATGCAAGATCATAAACAACACATAGGTAATAGATCGATAATCAACATAACATAGTATTCTCTATCCATCGGATCCCGACAAACACAACATATAGAATTACAGATAGACGATCTTGATCATGTTAGGCAGCTCACAACATCCGACAATGAAGCACATAAGGAGAAGATGAACATCTAGCTACTGCTATGGACCCATAGTCCAGGGGTGAACTACTCACTCATCACTCCGGAGGCGACCATGGCGGTGAAGAGTCCTCCGGGAGATGATTCCCCTCTCCGCGGGGTGCCGGAGGCGATCTCCTGAATCCCCCGAGATGGGATTGGCGGCGGCGGCGTCTGCGGAAGGTTTTCCGTATCGTGGCTCTCGGTACTGGGGGTTTCGTCACGAAGGCTTTAAGTAGGCGGAAGGGCAGGTAAAGGGGCGTCACGAGGGGCCCACACACCAGGCCGGCGCGGCCAGGGCCTGGGCCGCGCCGCCCTGGCGTCTGGCCACCTCGTGGCCCCACTTCGTCTATCCCTCGGTCTCCTGGAAGCTTCGTGCAAAAATAGGACCCTGGGCGTTCATTTCGTCCAATTCCGAGAATATTTCTTTACTAGGATTTCTGAAACCAAAAACAGCAGAAAACAACGAAGCGGCTCTTCGGCATCTCGTTAATAGGTTAGTGCCGGAAAATGCATAAATACGACATATAATGTGTATAAAACATGTAGATATCATCAATAATGTGGCATGGAACATAAGAAATTATCGATACGTCGGAGACGTATCAGCATCCCTAAGCTTAGTTCTCGCTCGTCCGAGCGAGGTAAACGATAACAAAGATAATTTCTGGAGTGACATGCCATCATAACCTTGATCATACTATTGTAAGCATATGTAATGAATGCAGCGATCAAAACAATGGTAATGACATGAGTAAACAACTGAATCATAAAGCAATGACTTTTCATGAATAGTACTTCAAGACAAGCATCATTAAGTCTTGAATAAGAGTTAACTCATAAAGCAATAAATCAAAGTAAAGGTATTGAAGCAACACAAAGGAAGATTAAGTTTCAGCGGTTGCTTTCAACTTGTAACATGTATATCTCATGGATATTGTCAATGTAAAGTAATATAACAAGTGCAATATGCAAGTATGTAGGAATCAATGCACGAGTTCACACAAGTGTTTGCTTCTTGAGGTGGAGAGAAATAGGTGAACTGACTCAACATAAAAGTAAAAGAATAGTCCTTCAAAGAGGAAAGCATCGATTGCTATATTTGTGCTAGAGCTTGTTTTGAAAACATGAAACAATTTTGTCAACGGTAGTAATAAAGCATATGTATCATGTAAATTATATCTTACAAGTTGCAAGCCTCATGCATAGTATACTAATAGTGCCCGCACCTTGTCCTAATTAGCTTGGATCACCGGGATTATCATCGCAATACATATGTTTTAACCAAGTGTCACAAAGGGGTACCTCTATGCCGCTTTGTACAAAGGTCTAAGGAGAAAGCTCGCATTTGGATTTCTCGCTTTTGATTATTCTCAACTTAGACATCCATACGGGACAACATAGACAACGGATAATGGACTCCTCTTGAATGCATAAGCATGTAGCAACAATTAATGTTCTCATATGAGATTGAGGATATATGTCCAAAGCTGAAACTTCCACCATGATTCATGGCTTTAGTTAGCGGCCCAATGTTCTTCTCTAACAATATGCATGCTCTAACCATTAAATGAGTGGTAAATCTCCCTTACTTCGGACAAGACGGACATGCATAGCAACTCACATGATATTCAACAAAGAGGCGATGGCGTCCCCGGGAGCATGGTTATCGCACAACAAGCAACTTAATAAGAGATAAAGTGCATAAGTACATATTCAATACCACAATAGTTTTTAAGGCTATTTTGTCCCATGAGCTATATATTGCAAAGGCGAATGATGAAAATTTAAAGGTAGCACTCAAGCAATTTACTTTGGAATGGCGGAGAAATACCATGTAGTAGGTAGGTATGGTGGACACAAATGGCATAGTGGTTGGCTCAAGGATTTTGGATGCATGAGAAGTATTCCCTCTCGATACAAGGTTTAGGCTAGCAAAGTTATTTGAAACAAACACAAGGATGAACCGGTGCGGCAAAACTTACATAAAAGACATATTGTAAACATTATAAAACTCTACACCGTCTTCCTT
>NC_061509.1:279536412-279620843 GCF_022539505.1 Lolium rigidum
ACGCGACACATTTTATTGTTCGCATCCGTTTGCGGCACCACGGACGCTAAAATGACTATTTTTGTGTGTACGTCGGTTTGCGTCTGGAAGGCTCCAGCGAGCGACACATTTTTTTTACTTGTTTTTTTTCTCTTCTCTATTTAAACATAGTTCCAAATATTATATATTGAATATTATTTTACACAAATTAATACATAGTTTGGAATATGGTTTATACAAATTAATACATAGTTTAAATCATGATTGACACAAATAAAAACATTTAAAAAAGTAATCAGTTGTGTTGATTTCCGTATGTTCGCTGCCAAGAAAGAACATACGAAGGCACACCCAATCACCGAAACTGAATATCCAGTTGGTGACGGTGGCCCTGTTGGTTCTTCCGAGGAAGAACAACCAGAAACCTCAGTACTGACTTCAACTGGCCGGTAGCCATATTCGAGCATATAGATGGTGAGTTGATAAAAAGGATTTCTGATATGCCATGGTTTCTTTTGGGCTTGGGAATTTTTTTGTGCAGGGATTTGCTTGTTGAGTGTAGGTTTGTCGTATTCATTTGTTTTTTCCAATTCACATCTTTGTAGGCAAGTTTCATTCACTAGTAGGAAAAGGCTCATCAGTGGCGCACCAAAAATCAATTCTGTGGCGCATGGGCGGTGCGCCACAGAATTCTCGCCACAAAAATAAGGTTTCTGTGGCGCACCGACCCATGCGCCACAGAAAGTCTTATTTCTGTGGCGCACCGACGGTGGTGCGCCACATAAACTTAGTTCTATGGCGCACCGGCGGTGTTGCGTGATGTCTACACACGCTTCTATTCCTGTAGACAGTGTTGGGCCTCCAAGAGCAGAGGTTTGTAGAACAGCAGCAAGTTTCCCTTAAGTGGATCACCCAAGGTTTATCGAACTCAGGGAGGAAGAGGTCAAAGATATTCCTCTCAAGCAACCCCGCAATCACGATACAAGAAGTCTCTTGTGTCCCCAACACACCTAATACACTTGTCGGATGTATAGGTGCACTAGTTCGACGAAGAGATAGTGAAATACAAGTGGTATGAATGAATATGAGCAGTAGTAACGGCGCCGAGAAAAGTGCTTGTCGGCGTGCGGATGATGGTAGTAATATTGCGGGAAGTAAAGATGCAGATAATACGGTAAACAAGCGATGATTGCAGTATTTGGAAACAAGGCCTAGGGATCATACTTTCACTAGTGGACACTCTCAACATTGATCACATAAATAAATAAGTTCTCTTCCTTTGTGCTACATATACTCTTGTTTGATAATGAACACCATTCGTTGTGTAGGGCTACAAGAGCACCTCAATGCCGGAGTTAACAAGCTCCACAACATTCGACATTCATATTTAAGTAACCTTTAGAGCATAATAGATCTGTGCAATTTAAACCGAGTACTAACATAGCATGCACACTGTCACCATCACACTACGAAGGGGGAATAAATCACATCAATACTATCATAGTAATAATTAACTCCATAACCTACAAGAGATTATGATCATAGCCTGCGCCAAGTACTACACGATGCACACACTGTCACCATTACACCGTGAAGGAGGAATAGACTACTTTAATAACATCACAAGAGTAGCACATAGACTAATAGTGATACAAAACTCATATGAATCTCAATCATGTAATGCAGCTCATGAGATCATTGTATTGAAGTACATAGGAGAGAGATTAACCACATAGCTACCGGTACAGCCCTTAGCCTCGATGGAGAACTGACGCGTGCAGTTGACACACGTCCGTTGGGAACCCCAAGAGGAAGGTGTGATGCAGACAGTAGCAAGTTTTTCCTCAGAAAGAAACCAAGGTTTATCGAACCAGGAGGAGCCAAGAAGCACGTTGAAGGTTGATGGTGACGGAATGTAATGCGGCGCAACACCAGGGATTCCGGCGCCAACGTGGAACCTCGCACAACACAACCAAAGTACTTTGCCCCAACGAAACGAAGTGAGGTTGTCAATCTCACCGGCTTGTCTGTAACAAATGATTAACCGTATTGTGTGGAAGATGATTGTTTGCAGTAAAACGAGTAAAACAAGTATTGCGATAGATTGTATGCGATGTAAAGAATAGGACCGGGGTCCACAGTTCACTAGAGGTGTCTCTCCCATAAGATAAAAGCATGTTGGGTGAACAAATTACAGTCGGGCAATTGACAAATAGAGAGGGCATAACAATGCACATACATGACATGATAAATTACAGTCGGGCAATTGACAAATAGAGAGGGCATTACGACAAAGTACATAGACCGCTATCCAGCATGCATCTATGCCTAAAAAGTCCACCTTCAGGTTATCATCCGAACCCCTTCTAGTATTAAGTTGCAAAACAACAGACAATTGCATTAAGTATGGTGCGTAATGTAATCAATAACTACATCCTTAGACATAGCATCAATGTTTTATCCCTAGTGGCAACAGCACATCCACAACCTTAGAACTTTCGTCACTTGTCCCAGATTTAATGGAGGCATGAACCCACTATCGAGCATAAATACTCCCTCTTGGAGTTAAGAGCAAAAACTTGGCCAGAGCCTCTACTAATAACGAGAGCATGCAAGATCATAAACAACACATAGGTAATAACTTGATAATTAACATAACATAGTATTCTCTATCCATCGGATCCCGACAAACACAACATATAGTATTACGGATAGATGATCTTGATCATGTTAGGCAGCTCACAAGATCCAACAATGAAGCACAATGAGGAGAAGACAACCATCTAGCTACCGCTATGGACCCATAGTCCAGGGGTGAACTACTCACTCATCACTCCGGAGGCGACCATGGCGGTGAAGAGTCCTCCGGGAGATGAATCCCCTCTCCGGCAGGGGTGCCGGAGGAGATCTCCGGAATCCCCCGAGATGGGATTGGCGGCGGCGGCGTCTCGCAAGGTTTTCCGTATCGTGGCTCTCGGCATCGGGGGTTTCGTGACGAAGGCTATTTGTAGGCGGAAGGGCGAGGTAAAGAGGCGGCACGAGGGGCCCGGACGACAGGCCGGCGCGGCCGGGGCACGGGCCGCGCCGCCCGGTGTCCGGCCACCTCGTGGCCCCACTTCGACTCTCCTCGGTCTTCCGGAAGCTTCGTGGCAAAATAGGACCACGGGCGTTGATTTCGTCCAATTCGAGAATATTTCTTTACTAGGATTTCGAAACCAAAAACAACGTAAAACTAAGAACCGGCTCTTCGGCATCTCGTTAATAGGTTAGTTCCAGAAAATGCACGAATATGACATAAAGTGTGCATAAAACATGTATATATCATCAATAATGTAGCATGGAACATAAGAAATTATTGATACGTCGGAGACGTATCAGCATCCCCAAGCTTAGTTCTGCTCGTCCCGAGCAGGTAAAACGATAACAAAGATAATTTCTGGAGTGACATGCCATCATAACCTTGATCATACTATTTGTAAACATATGTAATGAATGCAGCGATCAAAACAATGGTAATGACATGAGTAAACAAATGAATCATAAAGCAAAGACTTTTCATGAATAGTACTTCAAGACAAGCATCAATAAGTCTTGCATAAGAGTTAACTCATAAAGCAATAAATCAAAGTAAAGGTATTGAAGCAACACAAGGGAAGATTAAGTTTCAGCGGTTGCTTTCAACTTATAACATGTATATCTCATGGATAATTGTCAACATAGAGTAATATAACAAGTGCAATATGCAAGTATGTAGGAATCAATGCACAGTTCACACAAGTGTTTGCTTCTTGAGGTGGAGAGAAATAGGTGAACCGACTCAACATAAAAGTAAAAAGAATGGTCCTTCAAAGAGGAAAGCATCGATTGCTATATTTGTGCTAGAGCTTTTATTTTGAAAACATGAAACAATTTTGTCAACGGTAGTAATAAAGCATATGAGTTATGTAAATTATATCTTACAAGTTGCAAGCCTCATGCATAGTATACTAATAGTGCCCGCTGAAGGAGATATGCCCTAGAGGCAATAATAAAGTGGTTATTATTTATATCTTTATGTTTATGATAAATGTTTATATATCATGCTAGAATTGTATTAACCGAAACATTAGTACATGTGTGATATGTAGACAACAAGAAGTCCCTAGTATGCCTCTTAAACTAGCTTGTTGATTAATGGATGATTAGTTTCATAATCATGAACATTGGATGTTATTAATAACAAGGTTATATCATTATATGAATGATGTAATGGACACACCCAATTAAGCGTAGCATAAGATCTCGTCATTAAGTTATTTGCTATAAGCTTTCGATTCATAGTTACCTAGTCCTTATGACCATGAGATCATGTAAATCACTTATACCGGAAAGGTACTTTGATTACACCAAACACCACTGCGTAAATGGGTGGCTATAAAGGTGGGATTAAGTATCCTGAAAGTATGAGTTGAGGCATATGGATCAATAGTGGGATTTGTCCATCCCGATGACGGATAGATATACTCTGGGCCCTCTCGGTGGAATGTCGTCTAATGTCTTGCAAGCATATGAATGAGTTCATAAGAGACCACATACCACGGTACGAGTAAAGAGTACTTGTCGGAGACGAGGTTGAACAAGGTATAGAGTGATACCGAAGATCAAACCTCGGACAAGTAAAATATCGCGAGACAAAGGGAATTGGTAATGTATGTGAATGGTTCATTCGATCACTAAAGTCATCGTTGAATATGTGGGAGCCATTATGGATCTCCAGTATCCCGCTATTGGTTATTGGTCGAGTGAGTACTCAACCATGTCCGCATAGTTCTCGAACCGTAGGGTGACACACTTAAAGTTGGATGTTGAAATGGTAGTTCTTGAATATGGAATGAAGTTGGAATATTTGTTCGGAGTCCCGGATGTGATCCCGGACATCACGAGGAGTTCCGGAATGGTCCCGAGAATAAGATTCATATATAGGATGTCATTTTATGTGAATAAAATGTCGCGGAAGGTTCTATGGAAGGTTCTAGAAGGTTCTAGAAAAGTCCGGAAGAAACCACCAAGGAAGGTGGAGTCCACAAGGGACTCCACCTCCATGGCCGGCCAGCCCTAGTGGGGGTGGAGTCCCAAGTGGACTCCACCATAGGGGGCCGGCCACCCCCACATGGGAGGTGGGAATCCCACCTTTGGGTGGGAGTCCTAGTTGGGCTAGGTTTGCCCCCTCCTATGAAAGGTTTTGGTTTCGGGTCTTATTCGAAGACTTGGACACCAACACTTGGGATCCACCTATATAATGAGGGGCCAAGGGAGGGGGCCGACCACCCCAAAGACCACAAGCTGGCCGCCCCCCATAGAGTGGCCGGCCACCCCCTCCCAAACCCTAGCTTTGCTCCTCCACTTCATATTGCCCGGTTTGCTTAGCGAAGCTCCGCCGGACTTCTACACCGCCACCGACACCACGCCGTCGTGCTCGTCGGATTCAAGAGGAGCTACTACTTCCGCTGCCCGCCGGAACGGGAGGTGGACGTCGTCTTCATCAACAACCGAACGTGTGACCGAGTACGGAGGTGCCGCCCGTTCGTGGCGCCGGAACCGATCGTGATCAAGATCTTCTACGCGCTTTTGCAAGCGGCAAGTGAACGTCTACCGCAGCAACAAGAGCCTCATCTTGTAGGCTTTGGAATCTCTTCAAGGGTGAGACTCGATACCCCCTCGTTGCTACCGTCTTCTAGATTGCATCTTGGCTTGGATTGCGTGTTCGCGGTAGGAAAATTTTTGTTTTCTATGCAACGTTATCCTACAAAGTGGTATCGCAGCCGTGTCTATGCATAGATGGTTGCACGAGTAGAACACAATGGTTTGTGGGCGTTGATGCTCTTGTTATCTTTAGTTGAGTACTTTGCATCTTTATGGCATAGTGGGATGAAGCGGCTCGGACTAACTTTACATGACCGCGTTCATGAGACTTGTTCCTCGTTCGACATGCAACTTGTATTGCATAAGAGGCTTTGCGGGTGTCTCGTCTCTCCTACTATAGTAAAGATTCAATTTACTCTTCTATTGACAACATTAGTATCAACGTTGTGGTTCATGTTCGTAGGTAGATTAGATCTATATCGAAAAACCCTAAACCACGTAAAATATGCAAACCAAATTAGAGAGCGTCTAACTTGTTTTTGCAGGGTTTGGTGATGTGATATGGCCATAATGTGATGATGAATATGTATGAGATGATCATTATTGTATTGTGGCAACCGGCAGAGCCTTATGGTTGTCTTTAAATTTCATGTTGAGTAGTATTTCAAAGTAGTTGTAATAGTTGCTACATGGAGGACAATCATGAAGACGGCGCCATTGACCTTGGTGCTTCGCCGACGATGATGGAGATCATGCCCGAAGATGATGGAGATCATGTCCGTGCTTTGGAGATGAAGATCAAAGGCGCAAAGACAAAAGGGCCATATCATATCACATATGAACCGCATGTGATGTTAATCCTTTTATGCATCTTATTTTGCTTAGATCGCGACGGTAGCATTATAAGATGATCCCTCACTAAAATCTCAAGATAATAAAGTGTTCATCCTTAGTAGCACCGTTATCAAGTCTTGTCGTTTCGAAGCATCTCGTGATGATCGGGTGTGATAGATTCAATAAGTACATACAACGGGTGCAAGACAGCTTTGCACATGCGGATACTAAGGTGGCCTTGACGAGCCTAGCATGTACGTACATGGTCTCGGAACACATGATACCGAAAGGTAGAGCATGAATCATATGGTTGATATGATGAACACTTTGAGTGTTCGCCAATGAAATCACACCTTTTCTCGTGATGATCGGGTTTAGGTGCGGTGGATTTGATTCGTGTGATCACTAAGACAATGCGAGGGATATTGTTTTGAGTGGGAGTTCATCTAGATTTTTAATTATGTAGAATTAAAATTTGAACTCAATTTGTCATAAACTTAGTCTAAACTATTGCAAATATATGTTGTAGAGATGGCGTCCCCAATCAATTTTAACCAGCTCCTAGAGAAAGAAAAGCTTAAGAGCAACGGTAGCAACTTCACCGACCGGTTCCGTCATGTGAGGATCTTCCTCTCCGGCGGAAATCCGCAATATGTGCTTGATGCACCGCTAGGTGACCCTCCCGCGTAAACCGAAACCGATGAAGTAAAAGCCGTTTACGCGACTCGGAAAACTCGGTACTCTCAAGTTCGAGTGTGCCATCTTATGCAGCTCCGGAATCCGATCTTCAAAAACGTTTTGAGCACCACGATCCTCATGAGTTGATGAAAGAGTTGAAGACTATTTTTGAGACTCATGCGGCCGTGGAATGCTATGAAGCATCGAAACAATTTTTCAAACTCGTATGATGGAAGAAGGCAGCTCCGTTAGTGAGCACATGCTCGCCATGACCGGCATGCGAAGAAACTCGTTGACTTGGGAATAGTGATTCCTAACGATCGGGGATTAATCGTGTCCTTCAATCACCGCCACCAAGTTACAAGAACTTTGTGATGAACTACAATATGCAGTAACATGAACAAGGAGTTACCTCGAACTCTTTGGCATGCTAAAAGCCGCCGAGATTGAGATCAAGAAAGAGCACCAAGTGTTGATGGTCAACAAGACCACCAGCTTCAAGAAACAAGGCAAGTCTAAGGGAAAATTCAAGAAGGGTGGCAAGAAAGCTGCCACGCCTCCCGTGAAACCTAAGAACGGCCCTAAGCCCGATGCTCGAGTGCTATTACCGCAAGGAGAAGGGACACCGGAAGCGTAATTGCTCCAAGTATCCGGCTGATCCGAAGAGCGGCCTTGTCAAGAAGAAGAAAGAAGGTATATATGATATACATGTTATAGATGTTCATTTCACTCGGTTCTCGTTCTAGTACTCGGGTATTTGATACTCGGTTCGGTTGCTCATATTTGTAACTCGAAACAGGAACTAAAGAATAAACGACAACCGCCGAAGGATGAAGTGACGATGCGCGTTGGAAACGGATCCAAGGTCAATGTGATCGCAGTCGGCACACTTCCTCTACATCTACCTTCGGGATTAGTTTTAAGCCTAAATAATTGTTATTATGTACCTGCGTTGAGCATGAACATTATATCTGGATCTTGTTTAATGCAAGACGCGTTATTCATTCAAGTCTCGAGAATAATGGTTGTTCTATTTTTATGAATAATATCTTTTATGGTCGAGCACCACAAAAGAATGGCTTATTTCTCGTTAGATCTCGATAGTAGTGATACGCATATACATAACATTGATGCTAAGCGAATTAAATTGAATGATAATTCTACTTATATGTGGCACTCGTCGTCTTGGTCATATTGGAGTGAAACGCATGAAGAAACTCCATACCGATGGATTACTAGAATCACTTGACTTTGAGTCACTTGATAGATGCGAAGCATGTCCGATGGGAAAAATGACTAAGACTCCATTTTCTGGTATGATGGAGCGAGCTACCGACTTATTGGAAATCATACATACCGATGTGTGCGGACTCAATGAGCGTAGCATCGCGCGGTGGTTATCGTTATGTTCTAACCTTCACGAGATGATCCGAGTAGATATGGGTATATCTATTTCATGAAACATAAATCCGAAACTTTCGAGAAGTTTAAGGAATTCCAAAGTGAAGTAGAAAATCAACGTAACAAGAAGATTAAATTTCTACGATCCGATCGTGGAGGTGAATATCCGAGTTATGAGTTTGGCATGCATTTAAAGAAATGCGGAATACTTTCACAATTGACACCGCCGGGAACACCACAACGAAACGGTGTGTCCGAACGTCGTAATCGAACTCTCTTAGATATGGTTCGTTCTATGATGTCTCTTACCGATTTGCCGTTATCTTTTTGGAGTTATGCATTAGAGACAGCCGCATTCACTTTAAATAGAGCACCATCAAAATCCGTAGAAACGACACCGTATGAATTATGGTTTAATAAGAAACCTAAGCCGTCGTTCCCGAAAGTTTGGGGTTGCGAAGCCTATGTAAAAAAGTTACAACCGGACAAGCTAGAACCCAAAGCGGAGAAATGCGTCTTCATAGGATACCCTAAGGAAACTATAGGGTACACTTTCTATCACAGCTCCGAAGGCAAAATCTTTGTTGCTAAGAACGGAACCTTTCTTGAGAAAGAATTTCTCACTAAAGAAGTGACTGGGAAGAAAAGTAGAACTCGATGAGATTGATGAATCTATACTCGTTGATCGCAGTAGCGCGAAGACGGAAGTTGTACCTGTACCGCCTACACCGGCAACAGAGAAAGCAAATGATAATGATCATGAAACTTCGAACGAGGAAACCATCGAACCTCGCAGATCGACAAGGGAACGTACCACTCCCGATTGGTTTGATCCTTGTCTAAATGTCATGATTGTGGATAACAATGATGAGGACCCCGCGACGTATGAAGAAGCGATGATGAGCCCAGTATTCCAACAAATGGCAAGAAGCCATGAAATCCGAAATGGGATCCATGTATGATAACAAAGTATGGACTTTGGTAGACTTACCCGAGAGCCGAAAGGCCGTCGAGAATAAATGGATCTTCAAGAGAAAAACAGATGCCGATGGTAATATTACTCGTCTATAAAGCTCGACTTGTCGCAAAGGGTTTCCGACAAATTCAAGGAGTTGACTACGATGAGACTTTCTCACCGGTAGCGAAGCTAAAATCCGTGAGGATTTTGTTAGCAATAGCTGCATTTTTCGATTATGAGATTTGGCGGATGGATGTCAAAACGGCGTTCCTTAATGGAGACATTGAGGAAGAGTTGTATATGGTACAACCCAAAGGTTTTGTCGATCCTAAAAATGCCGACAAAGTATGCAAACTTCAGCGTTCAATCTATGGACCGAAGCAAGCATCAAGAAGTTGGAACCGACGCTTTGATAAGGTGATCAAAGACTTCGGGTTTATACAAGTGTCATGGAGAGGCTCCGTATTTACAAGAAAGTGAGTGGGAGCTCCGTAGCATTCCCGATATTATATGTAGATGACATATTATTGATCGGGAATGATATAGAACTATTAAGCAGGGTTAAGGGTTATTTGAATAATAGTTTTTCAATGAAAGACCTTGGTGAAGCATCATATATATTAGGCATCAAGATTTATAGAGATAGATCAAGACGCCTAATAGGGCTATCACAGAGTACATATCTCGGACAAGATTCTAAAGAAATTTAGAATGGACGAAAGTAAGAAAGGGTTCTTACCTATGTTACCGTGCAAGGTATTGAGTAAGACTCAAGGACCGGCTACGTGCAGTAAGAAAGAGAAAGGATGAATAATATCCCCTATGCCTCGGCAAGAGGATCTATCATGTATGCCATGCTATGTACTAGACCGGATATAGCACATGCCGTTAGTTTGACTAGCAGATATCAAAGTGATCCAGAATGGAACACCTGGACAACGGTCAAGAATATCCCGAAGTACTTGAAAAGAACTAAGGATATGTTTCTTTGTTATGGAGGTGACCAAGAGCTCGTTGTAAACGGTTACACCGATGCAAGTTGGAACACCGATCCCGATGACTCTAAGTCACAATCCGGGTACGTGTTTATATTGAATGGTGCCGCAAGTAAGTCGGGCAAGCTCGAGCAAGTGCACGGTGGCGAAGTCTTCAACTGTAATCGAGTACATAGCGGCTTCCGGAGGCTTCATCGAAGCGGTATGGATGAAGAGGTTCATTGTAGAGCTCGGTGTGGTTCCTAGTGCATTGGACCCATTAATCATTTACTCGTGATAACATGGGTGCCATCGCCAATGCACAAAAACCAAGGTCACACAAGAGGTCGAAGCATATCAAGCTGCGTTACCACTCGATTCGCGAGTACATCGAAGATGGAGAAGTAAAGATTTGCAAAGTACACACCGATCCGAATGTAGCAGATCCGTTGACTAAAGCTCTCCCTAGGGCAAAGCATGACCAACACCGTAATGCCATGGGTGTTAGGTATATTACTATGTAATCTAGATTATTGACTCTAGTGCAAGTGGGAGACTCGAAGGAGATATGCCCTAGAGGCAATAATAAAGTGGTTATTATTTATATCTTTATGTTTATGATAAATGTTTATATATCATGCTAGAATTGTATTAACCGAAACATTAGTACATGTGTGATATGTAGACAACAAGAAGTCCCTAGTATGCCTCTTAAACTAGCTTGTTGATTAATGGATGATTAGTTTCATAATCATGAACATTGGATGTTATTAATAACAAGGTTATATCATTATATGAATGATGTAATGGACACACCCAATTAAGCGTAGCATAAGATCTCGTCATTAAGTTATTTGCTATAAGCTTTCGATTCATAGTTACCTAGTCCTTATGACCATGAGATCATGTAAATCACTTATACCGGAAAGGTACTTTGATTACACCAAACACCACTGCGTAAATGGGTGGCTATAAAGGTGGGATTAAGTATCCGTAAAGTATGAGTTGAGGCATATGGATCAATAGTTGGATTTGTCCATCCCGATGACGCGATAGATATACTCCGGGCCCTCTCGGTGGAATGTCGTCTAATGTCTTGCAAGCATATGAATGAGTTCATAAGAGACCACATACCACGGTACGAGTAAAGAGTACTTGTCAGAGACGAGGTTGAACAAGGTATAGAGTGATACCGAAGATCAAACCTCGGACAAGTAAAATATCGCGAGACAAAGGGAATTGGTAATGTATGTGAATGGTTCATTCGATCACTAAAGTCATCGTTGAATATGTGGGAGCCATTATGGATCTCCGTATCCCGCTATTGGTTATTGGTCGAGTGAGTACTCAACCATGTCCGCATAGTTCTCGAACCGTAGGGTGACACACTTAAAGTTGGATGTTGAAATGGTAGTTCTTGAATATGGAATGAAGTTGGAATATTTGTTCGGAGTCCCGGATGTGATCCCGGACATCACGAGGAGTTCCGGAATGGTCCGGAGAATAAGATTCATATATAGGATGTCATTTTATGTGAATAAAATGTCGCGAAAGGTTCTATGGAAGGTTCTAGAAGGTTCTAGAAAAGTCCGGAAGAAACCACCAAGGAAGGTGGAGTCCACAAGGGACTCCACCTCCATGGCCGGCCAGCCCTAGTGGGGGTGGAGTCCCAAGTGGACTCCACCATAGGGGGCCGGCCACCCCCACATGGGAGGTGGGAATCCCACCTTTGGGTGGGAGTCCTAGTTGGGCTAGGTTTGCCCCCTCCTATGAAAGGTTTTGGTTTCGGGTCTTATTCGAAGACTTGGACACCAACACTTGGGATCCACCTATATAATGAGGGGCCAAGGGAGGGGGCCGACCACCCCAAAGACCACAAGCCGGCCGCCCCCATAGAGTGGCCGGCCACCCCTCCCAAACCCTAGCTTTGCTCCTCCACTTCATATTGCCCGGTTTGCTTAGCGAAGCTCCGCCGGACTTCTACACCGCCACCGACACCACGCCGTCGTGCCGTCGGATTCAAGAGGAGCTACTACTTCCGCTGCCCGCTGGAACGGGAGGTGGACGTCGTCTTCATCAACAACCGAACGTGTGACCGAGTACGGAGGTGCCGCCCGTTCGTGGCGCCGGAACCGATCGTGATCAAGATCTTCTACGCGCTTTTGCAAGCGGCAAGTGAACGTCTACCGCAGCAACAAGAGCCTCATCTTGTAGGCTTTGGAATCTCTTCAAGGGTGAGACTCGATACCCCTCGTTGCTACCGTCTTCTAGATTGCATCTTGGCTTGGATTGCGTGTTCGCGGTAGGAAAATTTTTGTTTTCTATGCAACGTTATCCTACACCCGCACCTTGTCCTATTTAGCTTGGACTACCGGATCATCGCAATACACATGTTTTAACAAAGTGTCACAATGGGGTACCTCCATGCCGCCTGTACAAAGGTCTAAGGAGAAAGCTCGCATTTTGGATTTCTCGCTTTTGATTATTCTCAACTTAGACATCCATACCGGGACAACATGGACAACAGATAATGGACTCCTCTTTAATGCATAAGCATGTGGCAACAATTATTATTCTCATATGAGATTGAGGATATATGTCCAAAATGAAACTTCCACCATGAATCATGGCTTTAGTTAGCGGCCCAATGTTCTTCTCTAACAATATGCATGCTCCAACCATTAAGGTGGTAGATCTCTCTTACTTCGTACAAGACGGACATGCATAGCAACTCACATGATATTCAACAAAGAATAGTTGATGGCGTCCCCAGAAACATGGTTATCGCACAACAAGCAACTTAATAAGAGATAAAGTGCATAAGTACATATTCAATACCACAATAGTTTTTAAGCTATTTTGTCCCATGAGCTATATATTGCAAAGGCGAATGATGGAATTTTAAAGGTAGCACTCAAGCAATTTACTTTGGAATGGCGGAGAAATACCATGTAGTAGGTAGGTATGGTGGACACAAATGGCATAGTGGTTGGCTCAAGGATTTTGGATGCATGAGAAGTAATCCCTCTCGATACAAGGTTTAGGCTAGCAAGGTTATTTGAAACAAACACAAGGATGAACGGTGCAGCAAAACTCACATAAAAGACATATTGTAAACATTATAAGACTCTACACCGTCTTCCTTGTTGTTCAAAACTCAATACTAGAAATTATCTAGACTTTAGAGAGACCAAATATGCAAACCAAATTAGCAAGCTCTAAGTGTTTCTTCATTAATGGGTGCAAAGTATATGATGCAAGAGCTTAAACATGAGCACAACAATTGCCAAGTATCAAATTATTCAAGACATTTTAGAATTACTACATGTAGCATTTCCCGATTCCAACCATATAACAATTTAACGAAGAAGATTCAACTTTCGCCATGAATACTATGAGTAAAGCCTAAGGACATATTTGTCCATATGCAACAACGGAACGTGTCTCTCTCCCATACAAGTGAATGCTAGGATCCATTTTATTCAAACAAAAACAAAAACAAAAACAAACCGACGCTCCAAGCAAAGTACATAAGATGTGACGGAATAAAAATATAGTTTCAGGGGAGGAACCTCGATAATGTTGTCGATGAAGAAGGGGATGCCTTGGGCATCCCCAAGCTTAGACGCTTGAGTCTTCTTAAAATATGCAGGGGTGAACCACCGGGGCATCCCCAAGCTTAGAGCTTTCACTCTCCTTGATCATATTGCATCATACTCCTCTCTTGATCCTTGAAAACTTCCTCCACACCAAACTCGAAACAACTCATTAGAGGGTTAGTGGACAATAAAAATTAACATGTTCAGAGGTGACACAATCATTCTTAACACTTCCGGACATTGCATAAAGCTACTGGACATTAATGGATCAAAGAAATTCATCCAACATAGCAAAAGAGGCAATGCAAAATAAAAGGCAGAATCTGTCAAAACAGAACAGTCCGTAAAGATGGATTTTATTGAGGCACCATACTTGCTCAAATGAAAATGCCCAAATTGAATGAAGTTGCGTACATATCTGAGGATCACGCACGTAAATTGGCTTAATTTTCTGAGCTACCTACGAGGAGGCAGTCGAAATTCGTGACAAAGAAAGAAATCTGAACTCACGCAAGTAATCCAAATCTAGTATTCACTTTACTATCAAAGACTTTACTTGGCACAACAAAGCACAAAACTAAGATAAGGAGAGGTTGCTACAGTAGTAGACAACTTCCAAGACTCAAATATAAAACAAAAATACTGTAGTAAAAACATGGGTTGTCTCCCATAAGCGTTTTTCTTTAACGCCTTTCAGCTAGGCACAGAAAGTGTAAATCAAGTATTATCAAGAGATGAAGCATCGACATTACCTTGGGCTTTACCCTTACCTTTCTTGTTCTTTTTCTTACTCTTTGGCTTTGGGAATATATGACTACCCCCGGGTGTAGAGGTGAATTTTAGGGTGCCTTCTCTCATGTCTATGATCTGCTCCCAATAGTTTCAAGCAGGATCTTCCGAGTGTGATTTGTCCTGTTCCTGCGCATTCAATGACAAGATAATCAATGGATATTGTTCTCCCAAGAATGGTTGTATGCACACCCGCAGCTATTCCTTTAGGAATTATAACAGAGTTATCAATAAGAGTTATTCCTTCTCCCCTTCAAGTAATTCCCAAAGTTTCAAAGATTTATGAATACTCTTAGGCATTAGGCAAAATTCAGTCATAATATCACAATTAGCATGAAGAGTTTGGTCACCTATAACAATTTTAATAGTAGGATCCCATAATGAAGGTTCAGAGTTCACTAAAACTTGATAAAGACGGTTACGAATATATCCATAATTTTCATTTAAGCGAGATGCACTTGTCTCAAGAGTGTTTAATCTGTTATAAATGCTAATAAGGGCTGAATCAAAGTTATTAGCTGAATCATGTGATGCAACCAACTTCTTTATGGCATTAAAAGCTTGATCCCCATTGCAATGAAGGAAATCTCCTCCCACTAGAGCATCCAAGGCATATCTATAGCGAATCATAAGACCAAAACAAAAATTACTAAGAAGTAAACTTAGAGTCATTTGAGGTTCAGCTTTACGATAAGAAGTAAAAATCCTGGACCAAGCATCTTTAAAACTTTCCTCATCCCCTTATCTAAAAGTAAAAACTAATTTCTCAGGTGAAGAAGTAACAGGTACAGAGCTAGACATGATAACAAAAGTAGACTAAATGCAAGTAACTAATTTTTTTGTGTTTTTGATATAGAGTGCAAGACAGTAAATAAAGTAAAGCTAGCAACTAATTTTTTTGTGTTTTGATATAATGCAGCAAACAAAGTAGTAAATAAAATAAAGCAAGACAAAAACAAAGTAAAGAGATTGGCAAGTGGAGACTCCCCTTGCAGCGTGTCTTGATCTCCCCGGCAACGGCGCCAGAAAACAGCTCTTGATGCGTGCAGTTGACACACGTCCGTTGGGAACCCCAAGAGGAAGGTGTGATGCAGACATTAGCAAGTTTTCCCTCGTAAAGAAACCAAGGTTTATCGAACCAGGAGGAGCCAAGAAGCACGTTGAAGGTTGATGGTGACGGAATGTAATGCGGCGCAACACCAGGGATTCCGGCGCCAACGTGGAACCCGCACAACACAACCAAAGTACTTTGCCCCAACGAAACAGAGTGAGGTTGTCAATCTCACCGGCTTGCTCGTAACAAATGATTAACCGTATTGTGTGGAAGATGATTGTTTGCGTAAAAACAATGAAACAAGTATTGCAAGAGATTGTATGCGATGTAAAGAATAGGACCGGGGTCCACAGCTCACTAGAGGTGTCTCTCCCATAAGATAAAAGCATGTTGGGTGAACAAATTACAGTCGGGCAATTGACAAATAGAGAGGGCATAACAATGCACATACATGACATGATAAATATAGTGAGATTTAATTGGGAATTACGACAAAGTACTAGACCGCTATCCAGCATGCATCTATGCCTAAAAAGTCCACCTTCAGGTTTGAAGGAGATATGCCCTAGAGGCAATAATAAAGTGGTTATTATTTATATCTTTATGTTTATGATAAATGTTTATATATCATGCTAGAATTGTATTAACCGAAACATTAGTACATGTGTGATATGTAGACAACAAGAAGTCCCTAGTATGCCTCTTAAACTAGCTTGTTGATTAATGGATGATTAGTTTCATAATCATGAACATTGGATGTTATTAATAACAAGGTTATATCATTATATGAATGATGTAATGGACACACCCAATTAAGCGTAGCATAAGATCTCGTCATTAAGTTATTTGCTATAAGCTTTCGATTCATAGTTACCTAGTCCTTATGACCATGAGATCATGTAAATCACTTATACCGGAAAGGTACTTTGATTACACCAAACACCACTCGCGTAAATGGGTGGCTATAAAGGTGGGATTAAGTATCCGGAAAGTATGAGTTGAGGCATATGGATCAATAGTGGGATTTGTCCACCCCGATGACGGATAGATATACTCTGGGCCCTCTCGGTGGAATGTCGTCTAATGTCTTGCAAGCATATGAATGAGTTCATAAGAGACCACATACCACGGTACGAGTAAAGAGTACTTGTCGGAGACGAGGTTGAACAAGGTATAGAGTGATACCGAAGATCAAACCCTCGGACAAGTAAAATATCGCGAGACAAAGGGAATTGGTAATGTATGTGAATGGTTCATTCGATCACTAAAGTCATCGTTGAATATGTGGGAGCCATTATGGATCTCCAGCATCCCGCTATTGGTTATTGGTCGAGTGAGTACTCAACCATGTCCGCATAGTTCTCGAACCGTAGGGTGACACACTTAAAGTTGGATGTTGAAATGGTAGTTCTTGAATATGGAATGAAGTTGGAATATTTGTTCGGAGTCCCGGATGTGATCCCGGACATCACGAGGAGTTCCGGAATGGTCCGGAGAATAAGATTCATATATAGGATGTCATTTTATGTGAATAAAATGTCGCGGAAGGTTCTATGGAAGGTTCTAGAAGGTTCTAGAAAAGTCCGGAAGAAACCACCAAGGAAGGTGGAGTCCACAAGGGACTCCACCTCCATGGCCGGCCAACCCTAGTGGGGGAGGAGTCCCAAGTGGACTCCCCCTTTAGGGGCCGGCCACCCCCCACATGGGAGGTGGGAATCCCACCTTTGGGTGGGAGTCCTAGTTGGGCTAGGATTGCCCCTCCTATGGAAGGATTTGGTTCGGGTCTTATTCGAAGACTTGGACACCACCTCTTGGGGTTCCACCTATATAATGAGGGACCAAGGGGAGGGGCCGGCCACCCAAGAACCACCAAGGTGGCCACACCCCTTAGTGGCCGGCGCCCCCCTCTCCCCAAACCCTAGCCGCCCGCTCCTCCACATCCCGCATAGCTTAGCGAAGCTCCGCCGGACTTCTACACCGCCACCGACACCACGCCGTCGTGCCGTCGGATTCAAGAGGAGCTACTACTTCCGCTGCCCGCTGGAACGGGGAGGTGGACGTCGTCTTCATCAACAACCGAACGTGTGACCGAGTACGGAGGTGCTGCCCGTTCGTGGCGCCGAACCGATCGTGATCAAGATCTTCTACGCGCTTTTGCAAGCGGCAAGTGAACGTCTACCGCAGCAACAAGAGCCTCATCTTGTAGGCTTTGGAATCTCTTCAAGGGTGAGACTCGATACCCCCTCGTTGCTACCGTCTTCTAGATTGCATCTTGGCTTGGATTGCGTGTTCGCGGTAGGAAAATTTTTGTTTTCTATGCAACGTTATCCTACAGAGTGGTATCGCAGCCGTGTCTATGCATAGATGGTTGCACGAGTAGAACACAATGGTTTGTGGGCGTTGATGCTCTTGTTATCTTTAGTTGAGTACTTTGCATCTTTATGGCATAGTGGGATGAAGCGGCTCGGACTAACTTTACATGACCGCGTTCATGAGACTTGTTCCTCGTTCGACATGCAACTTGTATTGCATAAGAGGCTTTGCGGGTGTCTCGTCTCTCCTACTATAGTAAAGATTCAATTTACTCTTCTATTGACAACATTAGTATCAACGTTGTGGTTCATGTTCGTAGGTAGATTAGATCTATATCGAAAAACCCTAAACCACGTAAAATATGCAAACCAAATTAGAGAGCGTCTAACTTGTTTTTGCAGTGGTTTGGTGATGTGATATGGCCATAATGTGATGATGAATATGTATGAGATGATCATTATTGTATTGTGGCAACCGGCAGGAGCCTTATGGTTGTCTTTAAATTTCATGTTGAGTAGTATTTCAAAGTAGTTGTAATAGTTGCTACATGGAGGACAATCATGAAGACGGCGCCATTGACCTTGGAGCTTCGCCGACGATGATGGAGATCATGCCCGAAGATGATGGAGATCATGTCCGTGCTTTGGAGATGAAGATCAAAGGCGCAAAGACAAAAGGGCCATATCATATCACATATGAACCGCATGTGATGTTAATCCTTTTATGCATCTTATTTTGCTTAGATCGCGACGGTAGCATTATAAGATGATCCCTCACTAAAATCTCAAGATAATAAAGTGTTCATCCTTAGTAGCACCGTTATCAAGTCTTGTCGTTTCGAAGCATCTCGTGATGATCGGGTGTGATAGATTCAATAAGTACATACAA
This sequence comes from Lolium rigidum, assembly GCF_022539505.1. Classification (NCBI taxonomy): domain Eukaryota; kingdom Viridiplantae; phylum Streptophyta; class Magnoliopsida; order Poales; family Poaceae; genus Lolium; species Lolium rigidum. Next base: position 279,555,502 of record NC_061509.1, read on the forward strand.
CGGGTGCAAGACAGTTTTGCACATGCAGATACTAAGGTGGCCTTGACGAGCCTAGCATGTACATACATGGTCTCGGAACACATGATACCGAAAGGTAGAGCATGAATCATATGGTTGATATGATGAACACTTTGAGTGTTCGCCAATGAAATCACACCTTTTCTCGTGATGATCGGGTTTAGGTGCGGTGGATTTGGTTCGTGTGATCACTAAGACAATGCGAGGGATATTGTTTTGAGTGGGAGTTCATCTAGATTTTTAATTATGTAGAATTAAAATTTGAACTCAATTTGTCATAAACTTAGTCTAAACTATTGCAAATATATGTTGTAGAGATGGCGTCCCCAATCAATTTTAACCAGCTCCTAGAGAAAGAAAAGCTTAAGAGCAACGGTAGCAACTTCACCGATCGGTTCCGTCATGTGAGGATCTTCCTCTCAGCGGAAATCTGCAATATGTGCTTGATGCACCGCTAGGTGACCCTCCCGCGTAAACCGAAACCGATGAAGTAAAAGCTGTTTACGCGACTCTGAAAACTCGGTACTCTCAAGTTCAGTGTGCCATCTTATGCGATCTGGAATCCGATCTTCAAAAACGTTTTGAGCACCACGATCCTCATGAGTTGATGAAAGAGTTGAAGACTATTTTTGAGACTCATGCGGCCGTGGAATGCTATGAAGCATCGAAACAATTTTTCAGCTCGTATGATGGAAGAAGGCAGCTCCGTTAGTGAGCACATGCTCGCCATGACCGGGCATGCGAAGAAACTCGATGACTTGGGAATAGTGATTCCTAATAGACCGGGGATTAATCGTGTCCTTCAATCACCGCCACCAAGTTACAAGAACTTTGTGATGAACTACAATATGCGTAACATGAACAAGGAGTTACTCGAACTCTTTGGCATGCTAAAAGCTCGCCGAGATTGAGATCAAGAAAGAGCACCAAGTGTTGATGGTCAACAAGACCACCGGCTTCAAGAAACAGGCAAGTCTAAGGGAAAATTCAAGAAGGGTGGCAAGAAAGCTGCCACGCCTCCCGTGAAACCTAAGAACGGCCCTAAGCCCGATGTCGAGTGCTATTATCGCAAGGAGAAGGGACACCGGAAGCGTAATTGCTCCAAGTATCCGGCTGATCCGAAGAGCGGCCTTGTCAAGAAGAAGAAAGAAGGTATATATGATATACATGTTATAGATGTTCATTTCACCGGTTCTCGTTCTAGTACTCGGGTATTTGATACCGGTTCGGTTGCTCATATTTGTAACTCGAAACAGGAACTAAAGAATAAACGACAACCGTCGAAGGATGAAGTGACGATGCGCGTTGGAAACGGATCCAAGGTCAATGTGATCGCAATCGGCACACTTCCTCTACATCTACCTTCGGGATTAGTTTTAAGCCTAAATAATTGTTATTATGTACCTGCGTTGAGCATGAACATTATATCCGGATCTTGTTTAATGCAAGACGGTTATTCATTCAAGTCCGAGAATAATGGTTGTTCTATTTTTATGAATAATATCTTTTATGGTCGAGCACCACAAAAGAATGGCTTATTTCTGTTAGATCTCGATAGTAGTGATACGCATATACATAACATTGATGCTAAGCTGAATTAAATTGAATGATAATTCTACTTATATGTGGCAATCGTCGTCTTGGTCATATTGGAGTGAAACGCATGAAGAAACTCCATACCGATGGATTACTAGAATCACTTGACTTTGAGTCACTTGATAGATGCGAAGCATGTCCGATGGGAAAAATGACTAAGACTCCATTTTCTCAGTATGATGGAGCGAGCTACCGACTTATTGGAAATCATACATACCGATGTGTGCGGACCAATGAGCGTAGCATCGCGCGGTGGTTATCGTTATGTTCTAACCTTCACGGATGATCCGAGTAGATATGGGTATATCTATTTCATGAAACATAAATCCGAAACTTTCGAGAAGTTTAAGGAATTCCAAAGTGAAGTAGAAAATCAACGTAACAAGAAGATTAAATTTCTACGATCCGATCGTGGAGGTGAATATCCGAGTTATGAGTTTGGCATGCATTTAAAGAAATGCGGAATACTTTCACAATTGACACCGCCGGAACACCACAACGAAACGGTGTGTCCGAACGTCGTAATCGAACTCTCTTAGATATGGTTCGTTCTATGATGTCTCTTACCGATTTGCCGTTATCTTTTTGGAGTTATGCATTAGAGACAGCCGCATTCACTTTAAATAGAGCACCATCAAAATCCGTAGAAACGACACCGTATGAATTATGGTTTAATAAGAAACCTAAGTCTGTCGTTCCTGAAAGTTTGGGGTTGCGAAGCCTATGTAAAAAAGTTACAACCGGACAAGCTAGAACCCAAAGCGGAGAAATGCGTCTTCATAGGATACCCTAAGGAAACTATAGGGTACACTTTCTATCACTGCATCCGAAGGCAAAATCTTTGTTGCTAAGAACGGAACCTTTCTTGAGAAAGAATTTCTCACTAAAGAAGTGACCGGAAGAAAAGTAGAACTCGATGAGATTGATGAATCTATACTCGTTGATCGCAGTAGCGCAAGACGGAAGTTGTACTCGTACCGCCTACACCGGCAACAGAGGAAGCAAATGATAATGATCATGAAACTTCGAACGAGGAAACTATCGAACCTCGCAGATCGACAAGGGAACGTACTCACTCCCGATTGGTTTGATCCTTGTCTAAATGTCATGATTGTGGATAACAATGATGAGGACCCCGCGACGTATGAAGAAGCGATGATGAGCCCGAGATTCCAACAAATGGCAAGAAGCCATGAAATCCGAAATGGGATCCATGTATGATAACAAAGTATGGACTTTGGTAGACTTACCCGAGAGCCGAAAGGCCGTCGAGAATAAATGGATCTTCAAGAGAAAAACAGATGCCGATGGTAATATTACCGTCTATAAAGCTCGACTTGTCGCAAAGGGTTTCCGACAAATTCAAGGAGTTGACTACGATGAGACTTTCTCACCGGTAGCGAAGCTAAAATCTGTGAGGATTTTGTTAGCAATAGCTGCATTTTTCGATTATGAGATTTGGCGGATGGATGTCAAAACGGCATTCCTTAATGGAGACATTGAGGAAGAGTTGTATATGGTACAACCCAAAGGTTTTGTCGATCCTAAAAATGCCGACAAAGTATGCAAACTTCAGCGTTCAATCTATGGACCGAAGCAAGCATCAAGAAGTTGGAACCGACGCTTTGATAAGGTGATCAAAGACTTCGGGTTTATACGAGTGTCATGGAGAGGCCTGTATTTACAAGAAAGTGAGTGGGAGCTCAGTAGCATTCCTGATATTATATGTAGATGACATATTATTGATCGGGAATGATATAGAACTATTAAGCAGTGTTAAGGGTTATTTGAATAATAGTTTTTCAATGAAAGACCTTGGTGAAGCATCATATATATTAGGCATCAAGATTTATAGAGATAGATCAAGACGCCTAATAGGGCTATCACAGAGTACATATCTCGGACAAGATTCTAAAGAAATTTAGAATGGACGAAAGTAAGAAAGGGTTCTTACCTATGTTACCAGGCAAGGTATTGAGTAAGACTCAAGGACCGGCTACGGCAGAAGAAAGAGAAAGGATGAATAATATCCCCTATGCCTCGGCAGTAGGATCTATCATGTATGCCATGCTATGTACTAGACCGGATATAGCACATGCTGTTAGTTTGACTAGCAGATATCAAAGTGATCCAGGAATGGAACACTCGGACAGCGGTCAAGAATATCCTCGAAGTACTTGAAAAGAACTAAGGATATGTTTCTTTGTTATGGAGGTGACCAAGAGCTCGTTGTAAACGGTTACACCGATGCAAGTTGGAACACCGATCCCGATGACTCTAAGTCACAATCTGGGTACGTGTTTATATTGAATGGTGCCGCAAGAAGCTGGGCAAGCTCGAAGCGAGTGCACGGTGGCGAAGTCTTCAACAGAATCGAGTACATAGCGGCTTCGGAGGCTTCATCGAAGCGGTATGGATGAAGAGGTTCATTGTAGAGCTCGGTGTGGTTCCTAGTGCATTGGACCCATTAATCATTTACCGTGATAACATGGGTGCCATCGCCAATGCACAAGAACCAAGGTCACACAAGAGGTCTGAAGCATATCAAGCTGCGTTACCACTCGATTCGCGAGTACATCGAAGATGGAGAAGTAAAGATTTGCAAAGTACACACCGATCCGAATGTAGCAGATCCGTTGACTAAAGCTCTCCCTAGGGCAAAGCATGACCAACACCGAATGCCATGGGTGTTAGGTATATTACTATGTAATCTAGATTATTGACTCTAGTGCAAGTGGGAGATCGAAGGAGATATGCCTCTAGAGGCAATAATAAAGTGGTTATTATTTATATCTTTATGTTTATGATAAATGTTTATATATCATGCTAGAATTGTATTAACCGAAACATTAGTACATGTGTGATATGTAGACAACAAGAAGTCCCTAGTATGCCTCTTAAACTAGCTTGTTGATTAATGGATGATTAGTTTCATAATCATGAACATTGGATGTTATTAATAACAAGGTTATATCATTATATGAATGATGTAATGGACACACCCAATTAAGCGTAGCATAAGATCTCGTCATTAAGTTATTTGCTATAAGCTTTCGATTCATAGTTACCTAGTCCTTATGACCATGAGATCATGTAAATCACTTATACCGGAAAGGTACTTTGATTACACCAAACACCACCGCGTAAATGGGTGGCTATAAAGGTGGGATTAAGTATCCGGAAAGTATGAGTTGAGGCATATGGATCAATAGTGGGATTTGTCCATCCCGATGACTGGATAGATATACTCCGGGCCCTCTCGGTGGAATGTCGTCTAATGTCTTGCAAGCATATGAATGAGTTCATAAGAGACCACATACCACGGTACTGAGTAAAGAGTACTTGTCGTGAGACGAGGTTGAACAAGGTATAGAGTGATACCGAAGATCAAACCTCGGACAAGTAAAATATCGCGAGACAAAGGGAATTGGTAATGTATGTGAATGGTTCATTCGATCACTAAAGTCATCGTTGAATATGTGGGAGCCATTATGGATCTCCGGATCCCGCTATTGGTTATTGGTCGAGTGAGTACTCAACCATGTCCGCATAGTTCTCGAACCGTAGGGTGACACACTTAAAGTTGGATGTTGAAATGGTAGTTCTTGAATATGGAATGAAGTTGGAATATTTGTTCGGAGTCCCGGATGTGATCCCGGACATCACGAGGAGTTCCGAATGGTCCGGAGAATAAGATTCATATATAGGATGTCATTTTATGTGAATAAAATGTCGCGGAAGGTTCTATGGAAGGTTCTAGAAGGTTCTAGAAAAGTCCGGAAGAAACCACCAAGGAAGGTGGAGTCCACAAGGGACTCCACCTCCATGGCCGGCCAACCCTAGTGGGGAGGAGTCCCAAGTGGACTCCCCTTAGGGGCCGGCCACCCCCCACATGGGAGGTGGGAATCCCACCTTTGGGTGGGAGTCCTAGTTGGGCTAGGATTGCCCCCTCCTATGGAAGGATTTGGTTCGGGTCTTATTCGAAGACTTGGACACCACCTCTTGGGGTTCCACCTATATAATGAGGGACCAAGGGGAGGGGGCCGGCCACCCAAGAACCACCAAGGTGGCCACACCCCTTAGTGGCCGGCGCCCCCCTCTCCCCAAACCCTAGCCGCCCGCTCCTCCACATCCCGCATAGCTTAGCGAAGCTCCGCCGGACTTCTACACCGCCACCGACACCACGCCGTCGTGTCTGTCGGATTCAAGAGGAGCTACTACTTCCGCTGCCCGCCGGAACGGGGAGGTGGACGTCGTCTTCATCAACAACCGAACGTGTGACCGAGTACGGAGGTGCTGCCCGTTCGTGGCGCCGGAACCGATCGTGATCAAGATCTTCTACGCGCTTTTGCAAGCGGCAAGTGAACGTCTACCGCAGCAACAAGAGCCTCATCTTGTAGGCTTTGGAATCTCTTCAAGGGTGAGACTCGATACCCCCTCGTTGCTACCGTCTTCTAGATTGCATCTTGGCTTGGATTGCGTGTTCGCGGTAGGAAAATTTTTGTTTTCTATGCAACGTTATCCTACAAGGTTATCATCCGAACCCCTTCCAGTATTAAGTTGCAAAACAACAGACAATTGCATTAAGTATGGTGCGTAATGTAATCAATAACTACATCCTTAGACATAGCATCAATGTTTTATCCCTAGTGGCAACAGCACATCCACAACCTTAGAACTTTCACGTCACCGTCCCGGATTTAATGGAGGCATGAACCCACTATCGAGCATAAATACTCCCTCTTGGAGTTAAGAGCAAAAACTTGGCCGAGCCTCTACTAATAACGGAGAGCATGCAAGATCATAAACAACACATAGGTAATAACTTGATAATTAACATAACATAGTATTCTCTATCCATCGGATCTCGACAAACACAACATATAGTATTACGGATAGATGATCTTGATCATGTTAGGCAGCTCACAAGATCCAACAATGAAGCACAATGAGGAGAAGACAACCATCTAGCTACTTGCTATGGACCCATAGTCCAGGGGTGAACTACTCACTCATCACTCCGGAGGCGACCATGGCGGTGAAGAGTCCTCCGGGAGATGAATCCCTTCTCCGGCGAGGGTGCCGGAGGAGATCTCCGAATCCCCCGAGATGGGATTGGCGGCGGCGGCGTCTCGGTAAGGTTTTCCGTATCGTGGCTCTCGGTGCGGGGGTTTCGCGACGAAGGCTATTTGTAGGCGGAAGGGCGGGTAAAGAGGCGGCACGAGGGGCCCGGACGACGGGCCGGCGCGGCCGGGGCCTGGGCCGCGCCGCCCTGGTGTCCGGCCACCTCGTGGCCCCACTTCGACTCTCCTCGGTCTTCTCGAAGCTTCGTGGCAAAATAGGACCCCGGGCGTTGATTTCGTCCAATTCCGAGAATATTTCTTTACTAGGATTTCGAAACCAAAAACAAGCGAGAAAACGAGCAAGCGGCTCTTCGGCATCTCGTTAATAGGTTAGTTCCAGAAAATGCACGAATATGACATAAAGTGTGCATAAAACATCTAGATATCATCAATAATGTAGCATGGAACATAAGAAATTATCGATACGTCGGAGACGTATCAAGAACTACTCCCTCCTCATGGGAGACAGCAGCGTTGATGAAGATTGCGGTGGTGTCGATGGAGGAGCCTTCCGGGGGCACTTCCCCGTCCCGGCGGCGTGCCGGAACAGAGACTCCTGTCCCCCAGATCTTGGCTTCGCGATGGCGGCGGCTCCGGAAGGTTTCTCGTACCGTGGCTTTTCCGTATCGAAGATTTAGGTCGGGGACCTTTAAATAGGCGAAGAGGCGGAGTCGGAAGGCTGACGGGGCCACCACACGTAGGGCGGCGCGCCTGGCTCCTTGGCCGCGCCGCCCACACGTGTGGGCCCCCTGTGGCCCTCCTCTGGTGGCTCTCGGGTGTTCTGGAAGCTTCGTGGAATTCTAAGATGATGGGCGTTGATTTCGTCCGATTCCGAGAATGTTTCCTTACTAGGATTTCTGAAACCAAAAACGCGAGAAAACAGACAAGCGGCCCTTTGGCATCTCGTCAATAGGTTAGTTCCGGAAAATGCATAATAATGACATAAAGTGTGTATAAAACATGTAGGTATTGTCATAAAACAAGCATGGAACATAAGAAATTATCGATACGTTGGAGACGTATCAGCATCCCCAAGCTTAGTTCCTACTCGCCCTCGAGTAGGTAAACGATAACAAGGATAATTTCTGAAGTGACATGCTATCATAATCTTGATCAATACTATTGTAAAGCATATGAGATGAATGCAGCGATTCGAAGCAATGATAAAGACAATGAGTAAACAATTGAATCATATAGCAAAGACTTTTCATGAATAATACTTTCAAGACAAGCATCAATAAGTCTTGCATAAGAGTTAACTCATAAAGCAATAGATTCAAAGTAAAGGCATTGAAGCAACACAAAGGATGATTAAGTTTCAGCAATTGCTTTCAACTTGTAACATGTATATCTCATGGATAGTTGTCAACACAAAGTAATATAACAAGTGCAATAGGTAAACATGTAAGAATCAATGCACACGAGTTGACACAAGTGTTTGCTTCGGGATAGAAAGAATAGGTAAACCGACTCAACAATAAAGTAAAAGAAAGGCCCTTCGCGAGAGGGAAGCATGGATTACTATTTTTGTGCTAGAGCTTTTCATTTTGAAAACAAGAAACAATTTTGTCAACGGTAGTAATAAAGCATATGTGTTATGTATAAGACATCTTATAAGTTGCAAGCCTCATGCATAGTATACCAATAGTGCTCGCACCTTGTCCTAATTAGCTTGGATTAACATGGATTATCATTGCATAGCATATGTTTCAACCAAGTGTCACAAAGGGGTACCTCTATGCCGCTCTGTACAAAGGTCTAAGGAGAAAGCTCGCATTGGATTTCTCGCTTTTGATTGTTCTCAACTTAGACATCCATACTTGGGACAACATAGACAACGGATAATGGACTCCTCTTTTAATGCTTAAGCATTTAACAACGGATAATATTCTCATAAGAGATTGAGGATTTGTGTCCAAACTGAAACTTCCACCATGATTCATGGCTTTAGTTAGCGGCCCAATGTTCTTCTCTAACAATATGCATACTCAAACCATTTGATCATGAAAATCGCCCTTACTTCAGACAAGACGAACATGCATAGCAACTCACATGATATTCAACAAAGGTGTAAAAGTTGATGGCGTCCCCAGAAACATGGTTACCGCTCAACAAGCAACTTATAAGAAATAAGACACATAAGTACATATTCTTCACCACAATAGTTTTTAAGGATACTTTCCCATGAGCTTTATATTGCAAAGACAAAGAATAGAATTTTAAAGGTAGCACTCAAGTAATGTACTTTGGAATGGCAGAGAAATACCATGTAGTAGGTAGGTATGGTGGACACAAATGGCATAGTATTTGGCTCAAGGATTTGGATGCACGAGAAGAATTCCTCTCAATACAAGGCTAGGCTAGCAAGGTTGTTTGAAGCAAACTCCAGTATAAAAGGTGCAGCAAAGCTCACATATGAACATATTGTAACTATTATAAGACTTTACATTGTCTCCCTGTTGTTCAAACACCTCAACCAGAAAATATCTAGACTCTAGAGAACAATCATGCAAACCAAATTTTAACAAGCTCTATGTAGTTCTTCATTAATGGGTACAAAGTACATGATGCAAGAGCTTAAACATGATCCATATGAGCACAACAATTGCCAAGTATCACATTATTCAAGACATTATACCAATTACCACATGTAGCATTTCCTGTTTCCAACCATATAACAATCAACGAAGCAGTTTCAACCTTCGCCATGAACATTAAAAGTAAAGCTAAGAACACATGTGTTCATATGCAACAGCGGAGCGTGTCTCTCTCCCACACAAGCATGATGGATCAGATCTTATTCAAACACAAAACAAAAATAAAAGCACACAGACGCTCCAAGTAAAGTACATAAGATGTGACGAATAAAAATATAGTTTCAAGAGAAGTGACCTGATAAGTTGTCGATGAAGAAGGGGATGCCTTGGGCATCCCCAAGCTTAGATGCTTGAGTCTTCTCGAAATATGCAGGGATGAACCACGGGGGCATCCCCAAGCTTAGACTTTTCACTCTTCTTGATCATATTGTATCATCCTCCTTTCTTGACCCTTGAAAACTCCCTCCACACCAAACTTAAAACAAACTCATTAGAGAATTAGTGCATAATCAAAAATTCACATGTTCAGAGGTGACACAATCATTCTTAACACTTCTGGACATTGCACAAAGCTACTGGAAGTTAATGGAACAAAGAAATCCATCCAACACAGCAAAAGAGGCAATGCGAAATAAAATGCAGAATCTGTCAAAACAGAACAGTCCGTAAAGACGAATTTTTTTGAGGCACCAGACTTGCTCAGATGAAAATGCCCAAATTGAATGAAAGTTGCGTACATATCTGAGGATCACGCACGTAAATTGGCAGATTTTTCTGAGTTACCTACAGAGAGGCATATTGAAATTCGTGACAGCAAGAAATCTGTTTCTACGCAGTAATCCAAATCTAGTATCAACCCTACTATCAAAGACTTTACTTGGCACAACAATGCAATAAAATAAATATAAGGAGATGTTGCTACAGTAGTGACAACTTCCAAGACTCAAATATAAAACAAAATTGCTGTAGTAAAATAAAGACATGGGTTATCTCCCAAGAAGTGCTTTCTTTATAGCCATTAAGATGGGCTCAGCAGTTTTAATGATGCACTCGCAAGAAATAAGATTTGAAGCAAAAGAGAGCATCAAGAAGCAAATTCAAAACACATTTAAGTCTAACCCACTTCCTATGAAAAGGGATCTTGTAAATAAACAAGTCATGTAGGCATAATGCAACAAGCATAGAAAGATAAAACAAGAGTAACTTCAAAAATTTCAGCATATAGAGAGGTGTTTTAGTAACATGAAAACTTCTACAACCATATTTTCCTCTCCCATAATAATTTCCAGTGGCATCATGAACAAACTCAACAATATAAGTATCACATAAAGCATTCTTATTCACATGCATAAAAGTACTAGTTGAATGCCCGTGCGTTGCTACGGCTCCTAATTATTTTGTGTCATCGGACAAGTCACAAGCCCAATTGTAGCACATCCCATGCTCTTTTACACATCTTTTACGGTTAAAATTGATTGTGGAGAATATGTTTTCGATTCTCACTAATATCACCACAAGCATACTTCAAACTTCAAAGAATCTGTGCAAATATCCTACGAACCCACATTATTATGGTTATAGTTAGCTCAGATTGATGTACCAATTAATGTTGATCAAAACATAAATAAAATCATTTTTTGCGGAATAGTTAGCTTAAATTTTAAAAAGTAGTTATCACTACCATCCAAATCCACGTATAATTGTTTCATCTCAATTAATGTTTGTCTTGCTAGAGAGATAGAGTAGAAAAAAGAATGTGGGCATGCGTGACTTTTTAGTACTCCCTTCGATTCATAATAAGTGTCGAATATTTAATACTAAATTATAATATAACTTTTGTATACTAAGTTTATGATACTTATTATGGATTGGATGGAGTATTATTTTTTGACAAAGTGGGCACTTGTGATAGGATTGTTTTAAACCTACTATGTTATGTTTTTTTTGTACTCCAATATCTATTTCTAACAAGAGAACAACGTAATCATATGGTTTCATATTTCATATTACGTAACAAAAACTGCTAACTGGATGTGGATCACATTTTTATTCAGCCACACACAAAATTAAGATGAATTACTCACTTTCACACAAAAGTTAAGATGAACAACTCACTTGCTTCTGTCTAATTCTTGTGTATTCAATTGAGCTCATCGGTACATACTTAGAACACATATAGATTACATGAGATAATACAGCGTTGGGTATGTGTACTGTGTGTATCCGTACAAATCATCCTTACATGCATAATACTTTTTCCAAGAAATGTATGACAAATGTATTGAACTTGAAACTAACACACTACACAAGAAGTACCCGGCATACATTCATAACACTACACGGAGTACTAATCCTTGGACTGGTGTGTTATTTTTCATATCCCTTGATGAATTACATCTCGATAAATGTACGACAAAAATGAAACATTAGCAGAATGAAACATACATTAAGGAGCATAGCATTTCACTGTAAATTTAGGTTTAGCATCACAGTAATTAAGAAGCAGCATATCTACCATGTGACATTGATATGTGCAATGCTCGATACTTCCATTAAAGATACTACCATGTGACATTTCACTCTAAAGAAAAGTTATATGATACTCCCTCCATTCCGAAGCTCAATGCGTAAAACGAAATTCAACTTTTTATCATAGAACAATGCACGGGAGACGTCAGGTGCGGTTTTTGGTGCTGGTCTTCCAAAAATTTACCTCTTTTATTCGCGTCGTAGTTATGCCAAATTATGCTCTTTTTTCTGCACCTTCTACATGCAGCGCTACTCTTTCCTTCATTGTGCAAGATTTCTTTCTCTTCTTGACGCGGTCCCGCAATTAATGCCCCCAATATATTAGTCGCGCATGCTGATATAATTGGTTGTACGTGCATGGTTCAACAACACACCGTGAATTCATGGGAGAGAATAAGAAAGGGCTTAGCAAGGGTAACATCAGCCACAAATATCGAAGTGCACTTTTCTTAATTAACATGCTAAGCACAGAAACGGAGGGAGTATTAACTTTATAAGATGGTCTAAGATACATAAAAGGAGCACCTTGTGCTACGAGCACTAACTCTATTGCGACCTTTACTGGATCTCAAGCAAATTCCCCATTACATGATCATAAAATCTTAATAAGTTAGAATAGAGTCTAAAAGTGTATGAAAATTATGTAATACCCTGGTGAAAAAATAATTATGTAATGCAGGCAGGTTGCAACACAAACATTAGTTGGATATACTTATATCTTAAATTTAACGAATGACCAGATGTAGGGCACTTTTCCTTAATATGTTCATGGCAATGCTCCTTGGTTAACTACTACTATTGCTACTTATATGTACAAATTTGTTACCTTTTCAAGATGCAGCTTGTTCCAATGCTCAAGATTTTTTTTTAAAAAAAAGCAGAGCAAACTTACTTATTTCGTGAAACAAAATTGTCCATATCAAGAGAGCCTCAGATTCTTGGCAACCACACAATTTCATAACATTAAACTTCTATCCAATAATCATCTTTGAAAAATGAAGGATAACTCAGGACACGGTTGCCGAAAATTTCAGAGCAATCCCACTCGTACTACGAAAAATAATTGTCATTTAAAATTGGGTTCTGACCATAGGTAAGCATGTGACCTAACCCTGTGTAAGCCTATATAAATATTTTAAACAAAAAAGTCTAGAGGAAGGGGAGAGGGATTGAACTTTCATAACTCACTTTAGTTGTTACCGTGGGGAGGAATACATAATAGGATGAGTCACTCGAAGTGGTAAAAGGTGGCGGTGAGATTGCCATCTATCACTAACCTACCACACGTGGACGACAAATTAAGATGCATAGCCGCAAGGCAAAGAAACTGTAGCTGGACATTAACGGAGACAGAAACAATATGGGAGCTAATAAAATGCCTTAAGCAATAGTATGAAGGTGATAAACTATACAATGTTGCAATTCCATTAGGGCAATGTTAATAGCAAGTGCAATAGCAAGTGCAATAACAGATAATTTGTTCACAAATTAGAAAATATTTTAACCAGAAAAATAAAAGGAACAAAGTTAACAATATTAGTGTGAGACGCAAAGTAAAAAAGTTTGATCAGCGCATGATATTATACTTGAAGAGGACCAAATTACACTTATGATCGAGGGATTCGACAGCTATGTTTGTATAATCAGAATGCCAAAAATCCATGAAAGTAGGAGATGTAAATGTGAGAGAGATATGGTAAGCAAAACAATTCAAAATTATTTTCTCTAAAGAGAAAGCATATACAGAACTGGAATAAGATGACAATTATGTATGTCCTAACAACATGAAGTTAGATTACTAAAGCTCTAGGATGTCAGCATTAAGTATTCTTTATTTTGCAAAAATATCTTAATAGCATAGTAAATGAAATTAGAGCCTGAACGATGCAAAACTATCAAAAGTAGTGATGAAATTCTCTAGCCAACATCATGATTACACAACCAAGTGATTCAAGTTTAGCAAACCAACCATAGAGGGTTTTCCTCGACCCCAGCAAAAATAAAAATAAAAACAACACAACAAAATGAGTTCAGAACCAGAACAATGAAAATTCTTTAAGAAATCTGTGTAGAAATAATAGTGTGTAACAGTAGACCTGTGGTAGAAAATATAATAACCTGGAAATAAAAACAAAACCTTGTCTTTCTGTAGATTTCCTTTGCATAACCCCGCATAATCATTTTCCCATTTAATCCATCTATCTCACATCAAATAATTGGATGGATATCTATAGTCAAATTTCACCACATGAGTACCCTGCAATATGCATGTTTAAATTTCAGCATTGTACAAAGACAACAACAATGGTTTAGGCAGCTAAGCAAAAATACTTGCACTTAATGTGAACACCTTAAAGTTGCTTACTCGCCTATTCATCCACTTCTCGGAAAATAACAATACAATATAAAACATGATGTTTAACATGTCTAGAGTATATTGCATAATTTACCTGCAGGACGACCAGGATTCCGATGGGGTTGATGTCTCCGTTAGCTGTCTCTGCAAGCTGTACTTATGGAGTACATGATCCATTCACCCTGCCAAAAGGACCGAGACACATGAAGAACACCTTACTGCCAATGCAATGAAAGAAAAAGGTTCCAGGGGTGAGGATAAAAACAAATAAAACTAAAAGCACAGCAATCAGCCAGTTTGTTCAACCAAGTCCATCAAGTTAGTGTCAAATATTGCCACAATAGTGAGCTAAAAGGTATTACATAAAAAAAACTAAAAACACATGTAGAAATATTAGCTACTATGCATATTTTCGATGGATGGAGAACTTCAGAATTCCATTTCAAAGTGTTGAAGGAAATGCATGGATTTTTTTCATTGCACCCTCTACCTGTATCTTGAAGAGCTATTCACATGTCCTGCATGTAAGGAACCATGAAACCAGCAACGGGCCTTGGATACAAAAAAAATGGAGAGCGAACGATGCCACCTAACAGAAAATAGAGTTGTCCGTATGACATGAGACAACAGAAGCCGAAAGGCATAGTGTCCTCGGTGAGTAGCCTCCAGTTGGGAGACAGCAAAATAGAGACCCATGGTTGGAAGCGATGACTCAGATGGTGTCTTTCTAGACTCCATAGCTTCTTGAGCACTTTGGCGGCAACCTCTCCATGATAAATTACCTGTCATTTGTATCACAAAAGAACTATAAATCTCCAACCATGTGCTTACTACCATCCTCCTTGAACTCGAATTATATCTAAAGTTTCTCAGGTGATTATGAGTGCCACAAGCCAACAATATAAAGAGCAAGCAAACGGAAAGATCACCAGATTACACGAACAGAGCTGAGAGCAAAATATGTATTAACACCAACTATAAGAGAAGCATTTACCTGGACTTGAAACTATGTCTCTATCTCAACAACGGTTTTCGATGGAATATATCATCACCGGGGTGCATCGGTGCATATCCGGATGTCCACACAATTTTTACGTTAAATTACGAAATCAAGCGATGAGGCTGCAGATATAGTATGTCGGAAGCGGTTCCGCAGTGGTGGCATCAGCAATTGCTTCTTCCCTCTGGCACCCGATCCCGACCACCTCCCTGAAAATTGCAGCAAACAAATCCATCACATCCTTGATCGTTCGGAGGTGTGCTATGAAATCCCATCCCATATTCCGTCTGATTAACTAATGGATTATGGATCTCACAGATGCAATAGATGGCAACGGGGATCTCGACGGTAACCTCGAGCCGCCATGGCTCAGAGGCGGTCCATTGCGTCGAACGCGCCAGCACTTCCTCCTGCACGAATCCGACGCCGCCGTCGAATCCACTGCCAGATACATGCTCGTGAGCCACAGCTTCAGGAGCATCTATGCCGCGAACCCGATGACGTCGACCAACAACGACACCGAGCCTAGCACCCACCGCACCATGCTGGCGTGCCCAAGGTCGTCACCCGCCGTGCCGGACTTGGCCACCGGTACCGGGGTGTCGGGTGTTGAGGGTGGCAAGTGGTGGTGGTGATGGTGTGCCCTTACAGAAGGGGAGAGGCGGCATGGAAGGGAAGAAGAGGGTATTACTGGAGAGGACGGGATAGGGTCTCCGAGCCGTGGCGTGAATGACGAGGACGGCGGCGGGTCGGGGCGAGAGATGCATAGGGGAGAGCGTGCGAAGGGAAAAAAATCCCATGATTGTAGCGATCTGCTAATGTTTTTTGAACTGGCGATCCCATATTTTTTGTTCTAGGCATATATACTTCCGTAATAATTGTTAGTTGCCATAGGTTTCAATGGGCAGGGATGGCGGATGGACGAGGTCAATCGGATGGTGTAGCTTCGTCGCTTGGTGAGGCGTGTTCAATTGGACGCTCCAGATGCTCTCAATCTCCTTCACCAAACGCGTTGTATGACGTACGACCAACTGCAATATAATAGTAAAGATCATTACTCTCCACATAAGCATAATCAATTTTATTAGTTGTAGTGGGAGCAAATTCAACAAAGTAGCTATCATTATTATTCTCATCAAGTGTAGGAGGCATAGTATAATCATAATAAAATTCACTCTCCATAGTAGGCGGCACCAAAAGACCACTATCATTATAATCATCATAAATAGAAGGCATATCATAATCAACATAAACTTTCTCCTCAGTACCCGGAGGACTAAAGAGATCATTTTCATCAAAACCGACCTCCCCAAGCTTAGCATTTTCCATAGCATTAGCAACAATGGTGTTCAAAGCATTCATATTAATAACATTCCCATTAGCATGCATATAAAGTTCCATGGGTTTTTTAATTCTCTCTTCAAACACATCATGTCCTAATTCAAGATAAAGTTCATAAAGATCTCTCATATTTTTGTTGTTTTCCATTATGCCTTACTAGTGTAAAACAAGAAACAAAAAGATGCAATTGCAAGATCTAAAGGAAATAGCTTCGAACACTCACACAATGGCGTCAGAAAAGTACTTAGTTACCTGGGACCGGAGTATGAGTGCCTTTTACCTTTCCTCCCCGGCAACGGCGCCAGAAAAGTGCTTGATGTCTACGGTGTAGGATAACGTTGCATAGAAAACAAAAATTTTCCTACCGCGAACACGCAATCCAAGCCAAGATGCAATCTAGAAGACGGTAGCAACGAGGGGGTATCGAGTCTCACCCTTGAAGAGATTCCAAAGCCTACAAGATGAGGCTCTTGTTGCTGCGGTAGACGTTCACTTGCCGCTTGCAAAGCGCGTAGAAGATCTTGATCACGATCGGTTCCGGCGCCACGAACGGGCGGCACCTCCGTACTCGGTCACACGTTCGGTTGTTGATGAAGACGACGTCCACCTCCCCGTTCCAGCGGGCAGCGGAAGTAGTAGCTCCTCTTGAATCCGACGGCACGACGGCGTGGTGTCGGTGGCGGTGTAGAAGTCCGGCGGAGCTTCGCTAAGCTATGCGGGATGTGGAGGAGCGGGCGGCTAGGGTTTGGGGAGAGGGGGGCGCCGGCCACTAAGGGGTGTGGCCACCTTGGTGGTTCTTGGGTGGCCGGCCCCCTCCCCTTGGTCCCTCATTATATAGGTGGAACCCCAAGAGGTGGTGTCCAAGTCTTCGAATAAGACCCGAACCAAATCCTTCCATAGGAGGGGGCAATCCTAGCCCAACTAGGACTCCCACCCAAAGGTGGGATTCCCACCTCCCATGTGGGGGGTGGCCGGCCCCTAAAGGGGGAGTCCACTTGGGACTCCTCCCCCACTAGGGTTGGCCGGCCATGGAGGTGGAGTCCCTTGTGGACTCCACCTTCCTTGGTGGTTTCTTCCGGACTTTTCTAGAACCTTCTAGAACCTTCCATAGAACCTTCCGCGACATTTTATTCACATAAAATGACATCCTATATATGAATCTTATTCTCCGGACCATTCCGGAACTCCTCGTGATGTCCGGGATCACATCCGGAACTCCGAACAAATATTCCAACTTCATTCCATATTCAAGAACTACCATTTCAACATCCAACTTTAAGTGTGTCACCCTACGGTTCGAGAACTATGCGGACATGGTTGAGTACTCACTCCGACCAATAACCAATAGCGGGATCCGGAGATCCATAATGGCTCCCACATATTCAACGATGACTTTAGTGATCGAATGAACCATTCACATACATTACCAATTCCCTTTGTCTCGCGATATTTTACTTGTCCGAGGTTTGATCTTCGGTATCACTCTATACCTTGTTCAACCTCGTCTCCCGACAAGTACTCTTTACTCGTACCGTGGTATGTGGTCTCTTATGAACTCATTCATATGCTTGCAAGACATTAGACGACATTCCACCGAGAGGGCCCAGAGTATATCTATCCGTCATCGGGATGGACAAATCCCACTATTGATCCATATGCCTCAACTCATACTTTCCGGATACTTAATCCCACCTTTATAGCCACCCATTTACGCAGTGGTGTTTGGTGTAATCAAAGTACCTTTCCGGTATAAGTGATTTACATGATCTCATGGTCATAAGGACTAGGTAACTATGAATCGAAAGCTTATAGCAAATAACTTAATGACGAGATCTTATGCTACGCTTAATTGGGTGTGTCCATTACATCATTCATATAATGATATAACCTTGTTATTAATAACATCCAATGTTCATGATTATGAAACTAATCATCCATTAATCAACAAGCTAGTTTAAGAGGCATACTAGGGACTTCTTGTTGTCTACATATCACACATGTACTAATGTTTCGGTTAATACAATTCTAGCATGATATATAAACATTTATCATAAACATAAAGATATAAATAATAACCACTTTATTATTGCCTCTAGGGCATATCTCCTTCAGTCTCCCACTTGCACTAGAGTCAATAATCTAGATTACATAGTAATATACCTAACACCCATGGCATTCGGTGTTGGTCATGCTTTGCCCTAGGGAGAGCTTTAGTCAACGGATCTGCTACATTCAGATCGGTGTGTACTTTGCAAATCTTTACTTCTCCATCTTCGATGTACTCGCGAATCGAGTGGTAACGCAGCTTGATATGCTTCGACCTCTTGTGTGACCTTGGTTCTTGTGCATTGGCGATGGCACCCATGTTATCACGGTAAATGATTAATGGGTCCAATGCACTAGGAACCACACCGAGCTCTACAATGAACCTCTTCATCCATACCGCTTCTGATGAAGCCTCTGAAGCCGCTATGTACTCTGATTCTGTTGAAGACTTCGCCACCGTGCCGTTTGCCGAGCTTGCCCAGCTTACTTGCGAGCACCATTCAATATAAACACGTACCCAGATTGTGACTTAGAGTCATCGGGATCGGTGTTCCAACTTGCATCGGTGTAACCGTTTACAACGAGCTCTTGGTCACCTCCATAACAAAGAAACATATCCTTAGTTCTTTTCAAGTACTTCGAGGATATTCTTGACCGCTGTCCGGTGTTCCATTCCTGGATCACTTTGATATCACGCTAGTCAAACTAACGGCATGTGCTATATCCGGTCTAGTACATAGCATGGCATACATGATAGATCCTCATCTGCCGAGGCATAGGGGATATTATTCATCCTTTCTCTTTCTTCTGCCGTAGCCGGTCCTTGAGTCTTACTCAATACCTTGCTCGGTAACATAGGTAAGAACCCTTTCTTACTTTCGTCCATTCTAAATTTCTTTAGAATCTTGTCCAGATATGTACTCTGTGATAGCCCTATTAGGCGTCTTGATCTATCTCTATAAATCTTGATGCCTAATATATATGATGCTTCACCAAGGTCTTTCATTGAAAAACTATTATTCAAATAACCCTTAACATCTGCTTAATAGTTCTATATCATTCCCGATCAATAATATGTCATCTACATATAATATCGGGAATGCTACGGAGCTCCCACTCACTTTCTTGTAAATACGAGGCCTCTCCATGACACCTGTATAAACCCGAAGTCTTTGATCACCTTATCAAAGCGTCGGTTCCAACTTCTTGATGCTTGCTTCGGTCCATAGATTGAACGCTGAAGTTTGCATACTTTGTCGGCATTTTTAGGATCGACAAAACCTTTGGGTTGTACCATATACAACTCTTCCTCAATGTCTCCATTAAGGAATGCCGTTTTGACATCCATACGCCAAATCTCATAATCGAAAAATGCAGCTATTGCTAACAAAATCCTCACAGATTTTAGCTTCGCTACCGGTGAGAAAGTCTCATCGTAGTCAACTCCTTGAATTTGTCGGAAACCCTTTGCGACAAGTCGAGCTTTATAGACGAGTAATATTACCATCGGCATCTGTTTTTCTCTTGAAGATCCATTTATTCTCGACGGCCTTTCGGCTCTCGGGTAAGTCTACCAAAGTCCATACTTTGTTATCATACATGGATCCCATTTCGGATTTCATGGCTTCTTGCCATTTGTTGGAATCTGGGCTCATCATCGCTTCTTCATACGTCGCGGGGTCCTCATCATTGTTATCCACAATCATGACATTTAGACAAGGATCAAACCAATCGGGAGTGGTACGTTCCCTTGTCGATCTGCGAGGTTCGATAGTTTCCTCGTTCGAAGTTTCATGATCATTATCATTTGCTTCCTCTCGTTGCCGGTGTAGGCGGTACAGGTACAACTTCCGTGCTTGCGCTACTCGATCAACGAGTATAGATTCATCAATCTCATCGAGTTCTACTTTTCTTCCGAGTCACTTCTTTAGTGAGAAATTCTTTCTCAAGAAAGGTTCCGTTCTTAGCAACAAAGATTTTGCCTTCGGATCTGTGATAGAAAGTGTACCCTATAGTTTCCTTAGGGTATCCTATGAAGACGCATTTCTCCGCTTTGGGTTCTAGCTTGTCCGGTTGTAACTTTTTTACATAGGCTTCGCAACCCCAAACTTTCGGGAACGACGACTTAGGTTTCTTATTAAACCATAATTCATACGGTGTCGTTTCTACGGATTTTGATGGTGCTCTATTTAAAGTGAATGCGGTCTGTCTCTAATGCATAACTCCAAAAAGATAACGGCAAATCAGTAAGAGACATCATAGAACGAACCATATCTAAGAGAGTTCGATTACGACGTTCGGACACACCGTTTCGTTGTGGTGTTCCCGGCGGTGTCAATTGTGAAAGTATTCCGCATTTCTTTAAATGCATGCCAAACTCATAACTCGGATATTCACCTCCACGATCGGATCGTAGAAATTTAATCTTCTTGTTACGTTGATTTTCTACTTCACTTTGGAATTCCTTAAACTTCTCGAAAGTTTCGGATTTATGTTTCATGAAATAGATATACCCATATCTACTCGGATCATCTGTGAAGGTTAGAACATAACGATAACCACCGCGCGATGCTACGCTCATTGGTCCGCACACATCGGTATGTATGATTTCCAATAAGTCGGTAGCTCGCTCCATCATACCGGAAAATGGAGTCTTAGTCATTTTTCCCATCGGACATGCTTCGCATCTATCAAGTGACTCAAAGTCAAGTGATTCTAGTAATCCATCGGTATGGAGTTTCTTCATGCGTTTCACTCCAATATGACCAAGACGACGAGTGCCACATATAAGTAGAATTATCATTCAATTTAATTCGCTTAGCATCAATGTTATGTATATGCGTATCACTACTATCGAGATCTAACGAAATAAGCCATTCTTTTGTGGTGCTCGACCATAAAAGATATTATTCATAAAAATAGAACAACCATTATTCTCGGACTTGAATGAATAACCGTCTTGCATTAAACAAGATCCGGATATAATGTTCATGCTCAACGCAGGTACATAATAACAATTATTTAGGCTTAAAACTAATCCCGAAGGTAGATGTAGAGGAAGTGTGCCGACTGCGATCACATTGACCTTGGATCCGTTTCCAACGCGCATCGTCACTTCATCCTTCAGCGGTTGTCGTTTATTCTTTAGTTCCTGTTTCGAGTTACAAATATGAGCAACCGAACCGGTATCAAATACCCAGGTACTAGAACGAGAACCGGTGAAATGAACATCTATAACATGTATATCATATATACCTTCTTTCTTCTTCTTGACAAGGCCGCTCTTCGGATCAGCCGGATACTTGGAGCAATTACGCTTCCGGTGTCCCTTCTCCTTGCGGTAATAGCACTCGGCATCGGGCTTAGGGCCGTTCTTAGGTTTCACGGGAGGCGTGGCAGCTTTCTTGCCACCCTTCTTGAATTTTCCCTTAGACTTGCCCTGTTTCTTGAAGCTGGTGGTCTTGTTGACCATCAACACTTGGTGCTCTTTCTTGATCTCAATCTCGGCAGCTTTTAGCATGCCAAAGAGTTCGAGTAACTCCTTGTTCATGTTACTGCATATTGTAGTTCATCACAAAGTTCTTGTAACTTGGTGGCGGTGATTGAAGGACACGATTAATCCCCGGTCTATTAGGAATCACTATTCCCAAGTCATCGAGTTTCTTCGCATGCCCGGTCATGGCGAGCATGTGCTCACTAACGGAGCTGCCTTCTTCCATCATACAGGCTGAAAAATTGTTTCGATGCTTCATAGCATTCCACGGCCGCATGAGTCTCAAAAATAGTCTTCAACTCTTTCATCAACTCATGAGGATCGTGGTGCTCAAAACGTTTTTGAAGATCGGATTCCGAGACCGCATAAGATGGCACACTCGAACTTGAGAGTACCGAGTTTTCGAGTCGCGTAAACAGCTTTTACTTCATCGGTTTCGGTTTACGGGAGGGTCACCTAGCGGTGCATCAAGCACATATTGCAGATTTCCGCCGGAGAGGAAGATCCTCACATGACGGAACCGGTCGGTGAAGTTGCTACCGTTGCTCTTAAGCTTTTCTTTCTCTAGGAGCTGGTTAAAATTGATTGGGGACGCCATCTCTACAACATATATTTGCAATAGTTTAGACTAAGTTTATGACAAATTGAGTTCAAATTTTAATTCTACATAATTAAAAATCTAGATGAACTCCCACTCAAAACAATATCCCTCGCATTGTCTTAGTGATCACACGAACCAAATCCACCGCACCTAAACCCGATCATCACGAGAAAAGGTGTGATTTCATTGGCGAACACTCAAAGTGTTCATCATATCAACCATATGATTCATGCTCTACCTTTTGGTATCATGTGTTCCGAGACCATGTCTGTACATGCTAGGCTCGTCAAGGCCACCTTAGTATCCGCATGTGCAAAACTGTCTTGCACCCGTTGTATGTACTTATTGAATCTATCACACCCGATCATCACGAGATGCTTCGAAACGACAAGACTTGATAACGGTGCTACTAAGGATGAACACTTTATTATCTTGAGATTTTAGTGAGGGATCATCTTATAATGCTACCGTCGCGATCTAAGCAAAATAAGATGCATAAAAGGATTAACATCACATGCAGTTCATATGTGATATGATATGGCCCTTTTGTCTTTGCGCCTTTGATCTTCATCTCCAAAGCACGGACATGATCTCCATCATCTTCGGGCATGATCTCCATCATCGTCGGCGAAGCTCCAAGGTCAATGGCGCCGTCTTCATGATTGTCCTCCATGTAGCAACTATTACAACTACTTTGAAATACTACTCAACATGAAATTTAAAGACAACCATAAGGCTCCTGCCGGTTGCCACAATACAATAATGATCATCTCATACATATTCATCATCACATTATGGCCATATCACATCACCAAACCCTGCAAAAACAAGTTAGACGCTCTCTAATTTGGTTTGCATATTTTACGTGGTTTAGGGTTTTTCGATATAGATCTAATCTACCTACGAACATGAACCACAACGTTGATACTAATGTTGTCAATAGAAGAGTAAATTGAATCTTTACTATAGTAGGAGAGACAGACACCCGCAAAGCCTCTTATGCAATACAAGTTGCATGTCGAACGAGGAACAAGTCTCATGAACGCGGTCATGTAAAGTTAGTCCGAGCCGCTTCATCCCACTATGCCATAAAGATGCAAAGTACTCAACTAAAGATAACAAGAGCATCAACGCCCACAAACCATTGTGTTCTACTCGTGCAACCATCTATGCATAAACCTGGCTCTGATACCACTGTAGGATAACGTTGCATAGAAAACAAAAATTTTCTTACCGCGAACACGCAATCCAAGCCAAGATGCAATCTAGAAGACGGTAGCAACGAGGGGGTATCGAGTCTCACCCTTGAAGAGATTCCAAAGCCTACAAGATGAGGCTCTTGTTGCTGCGGTAGACGTTCACTTGCCGCTTGCAAAGCGCGTAGAAGATCTTGATCACGATCGGTTCGGCGCCACGAACGGGCGGCACCT
The DNA here is from genome assembly GCF_022539505.1 of Lolium rigidum. Taxonomy (NCBI): domain Eukaryota; kingdom Viridiplantae; phylum Streptophyta; class Magnoliopsida; order Poales; family Poaceae; genus Lolium; species Lolium rigidum. The sequence continues at coordinate 279,579,632 of NC_061509.1, forward strand.
CCGTACTCGGTCACACGTTCGGTTGTTGATGAAGACGACGTCCACCTCCCGTTCCGGCGGGCAGCGGAAGTAGTAGCTCCTCTTGAATCCGACGGCACGACGGCGTGGTGTCGGTGGCGGTGTAGAAGTCCGGCGGAGCTTCGCTAAGCTATGCGGGATGTGGAGGAGCGGGCGGCTAGGGTTTGGGGAGAGGGGCGCCGGCCACTAAGGGGTGTGGCCACCTTGGTGGTTCTTGGGTGGCCGGCCCCTCCCCTTGGTCCCTCATTATATAGGTGGAACCCCAAGAGGTGGTGTCCAAGTCTTCGAATAAGACCCGAACCAAATCCTTCCATAGGAGGGGGCAATCCTAGCCCAACTAGGACTCCCACCCAAAGGTGGGATTCCCACCTCCCATGTGGGGGTGGCCGGCCCCTAAGGGGAGTCCACTTGGGACTCCTCCCCCACTAGGGTTGGCCGGCCATGGAGGTGGAGTCCCTTGTGGACTCCACCTTCCTTGGTGGTTTCTTCCGGACTTTTCTAGAACCTTCTAGAACCTTCCATAGAACCTTCCGCGACATTTTATTCACATAAAATGACATCCTATATATGAATCTTATTCTCCGGACCATTCCGGAACTCCTCGTGATGTCCGGGATCACATCCGGGACTCCGAACAAATATTCCAACTTCATTCCATATTCAAGAACTACCATTTCAACATCCAACTTTAAGTGTGTCACCCTACGGTTCGAGAACTATGCGGACATGGTTGAGTACTCACTCGACCAATAACCAATAGCGGGATCCGGAGATCCATAATGGCTCCCACATATTCAACGATGACTTTAGTGATCGAATGAACCATTCACATACATTACCAATTCCCTTTGTCTCGCGATATTTTACTTGTCCGAGGTTTGATCTTCGGTATCACTCTATACCTTGTTCAACCTCGTCTCTCGACAAGTACTCTTTACTCGTACCGTGGTATGTGGTCTCTTATGAACTCATTCATATGCTTGCAAGACATTAGACGACATTCCACCGAGAGGGCCCGGAGTATATCTATCCGTCATCGGGATGGACAAATCCCACTATTGATCCATATGCCTCAACTCATACTTTCCGGATACTTAATCCCACCTTTATAGCCACCCATTTACGCGAGTGGTGTTTGGTGTAATCAAAGTACCTTTCCGGTATAAGTGATTTACATGATCTCATGGTCATAAGGACTAGGTAACTATGAATCGAAAGCTTATAGCAAATAACTTAATGACGAGATCTTATGCTACGCTTAATTGGGTGTGTCCATTACATCATTCATATAATGATATAACCTTGTTATTAATAACATCCAATGTTCATGATTATGAAACTAATCATCCATTAATCAACAAGCTAGTTTAAGAGGCATACTAGGGACTTCTTGTTGTCTACATATCACACATGTACTAATGTTTCGGTTAATACAATTCTAGCATGATATATAAACATTTATCATAAACATAAAGATATAAATAATAACCACTTTATTATTGCCTCTAGGGCATATCTCCTTCATACGGGTGCTTCTATTCTTGTAGAAAGTGTTGGGCCTCCAAGAGCAGAGGTTTGTAGAACAGCAGCAAGTTTCCCTTAAGTGGATCACCCAAGGTTTATCGAACTCAGGGAGGAAGAGGACAAAGATATCCCTCTCAAGCAACCATGCAATCACGATACAAGAAGTCTCTTGTGTCCCCAACACACCTAATACACTTGTCAGATGTATAGGCGCACTAGTTCGGTGAAGAGATAGTGAAATTCAAGTAGTATGGATGTATATGAGTGGTGATAGCAATCTGAATAAAATATGGCAGCGAGTAAACATGCAACAGAACAGTAAATAAACGGAGTTTCAGTGTTTGGAAACAAGGCCTAGGGATCATACTTTCACTAGTGGACACTCTCAACATTGATCACATAATAAAACCACTCTACACTCTCTTGTTCGATGATGAACACCACTAATTGTGTAGGGCTACAAGAGCACCTCAATGCCGGAGTTAACAAGCTCCACAACATTCAATGTTCATATTTAAATAACCTTAGAGTGCATGATAGATCATTGCAATTACACCAAGTACTAACATAGCATGCACACTGTCACCATCACACTATGAAGGAGGAAATCGCATCAATACTATCATAGCAATAATTAACTTCATAATCTACAAGAGATTACAATCATAGCCTACGCCAAGTACTACATGATGCACACACTGTCACCGTTACACCATGAAGGAAGAATAGAGTACTTTAATAACATCACTAGAGTAACACATAGATGAATTGTGATACAAAACTCATATGAATCTCAATCATGTAAGGCAGCTCATGAGATCATTGTATTGAAGTACATAGGAGAGAGATTAACCACATAGCTACCGGTACAGCCCTTAGCCTCGATGGAGAACTACTCCCTCCTCGTGGGAGACAACAACGTTGATGAAGATGGCGGTGGTGTCGATGGAGATGCCTTCCGGGGGCACTTCCCCGTCCCGGCGGCGTGCCGGAACAGAGACTCCTGTCCCCCAGATCTTGGCTTCGCGATGGCGGCGGCTGCGGAAGGTTTCTCGTACCGTGGCTTTTCCGTATCGAAGATTTAGGTCGGGGACCTTTAAATAGGTGAAGAGGCGGAGTCGGAAGGCTGACGGGGCCACCACACGGTAGGGCGGCGCGCTCGGCTCCTTGGCCGCGCCGCCCACACGTGTGGGCCCCGTGGCCCTCCTCCGGTAGCTCTCGGGTGTTCTGGAAGCTTCGTGGAATTCTAAGATGCTGGGCGTTGATTTCATCCGATTCCGAGAATATTTCCTTACTAGGATTTCTGAAACCAAAAACAGCAGAAAACAACAACTGGCCCTTTGGCATCTCGTCAATAGGTTAGTTCCGGAAAATGCATAATAATGACATAAAGTGTGTATAAAACATGTAGGTATTGTTATAAACAAGCATGGAACATAAGAAATTATCGATACGTTGGAGACGTATCAGAGCCCATGCCATCCTAGCCTCCCGGGGTGCGCTCGGGGAGTCGGACGAGAGAAAAGCGGAGACGGGCTCGCTCTGTCAACGGAAAAACACGCGAACCACTAATTTCTCGCCGCAAATCCCCCTTCCCCTCGCTTGCTTTGTTGAACTGCAACGTTTATTTGTGAAAATAGGCTAAATATTGGCCAAAATTTGTCAAATATGTTGGACTGTGACTTTATTTGTGAAAATAAAGCCAAATGCGCCGATCGTTCGGGCGCCTAGCTGGGGGACAGCTGGAAGTTCGGCGCTCCTCGCGCCAAACTTTCGTCCAATCCAGCAGTACTTCCCCCCGGATTTGACCGTGGGAAGCACCAACGGTAACAGGTGCTCTAACAACATCTCCAATGAGCTCCAAAGCTTCCCAAAAGGGCTTTAGAACATCTCCAACACAAGCACTATAATAGCGTCACCCTAAAAAAAGCCAATTTACCGCGTCGAGAGACGCGTTTTGGCCGCTCCAACAGACACGCTAAAGTCGCGCATGCTGCAAATATTTTTTCGCGCATGCCATTTTGCACAATCGCGTGCACCAAATGTGCCGCCTGCATTTCAGCGCGCTTGAAAATCCACATCGAGCGCGTACGGCCAACGACTCCTTGAAAATTCACCCCGCGCCGCATCTCCATTTCCGCCTCCTATTCCGCCGCCGCCGTCGCTGCCCCTAATCCGCGCCGGTTCCGCTGCCGCCTTGCTCGCCGATGTAGATCAGCGCGCGCCGATACTCCACGAACTTTTTTTGGCGCGTCGGTGCTGCTTCAATCGACGGGCGACAACAGCGCCGCCGCCTCTTCCAAGCCGGTGCTGCTCCAATCAAGCGGGTGTCAACCGCCCCGCTGTCGCCCCTTGCTCGCCGGCGCTCCTCAAATAAAGCGGGCATTCAAATGCGTCGCCGCCGCCACGGATTCAACCTGAGCCACACGTAGGTATGTGGCATCCAACCAAATCGATTTTTCATTGTTTGTAGAGGTGATTTCGATGCCTAAAATTAGGATTTTTACCATTCGTAGACGAGCTCCTTTTGTGATTTTTCCGATGAGGAGATGGATTTAGAAAGGAAAATTTGTTTTACCATTTATTGCATTTGTTGTATTGTTATTTAGACTATTCATTTGAACTATTCATTGTTGATGTTATTTGCGTTGTAATAATAGTTGAACTATTTATAGTTGTTTTATTTGTGTGTGTGTTTGATCTTCATGTGAATAGATGCTTGTGAGATTTGTGTTTGTGCCGTAGCGTGCGCTGTAAAACGCAGCGTCCGGTGGAGCGTTGTTTTGCCGCGCCTGAAAAATAGAGCATCCGGTGGAGCGCCAGGGTTTAGCGCGTGCGTGGAGATGCTCTTAGGGAGCACTAGCGTTAGAAAAACCGCTCACCGGTGTTACTCGACGGCCAGCAGGGGACGCCCATGTCGCGGTTCTTGGCCCCGAGTACCTCAGCTCGACAACAAATCCTATGGCGTATTCGTCCCCAACTCTTGCCTCACGCCAGAGCGTACACCCAACGATGAGCGCCCTCGCACCGGCGTCCACGTCCCGCCGGGTCTCAACATCTCGTACGATAGCTCGCTTGCGCTCCGACGCGACCCTTTGCCGTTCACAGGAGGCTCACAAGGGGTCAGGTCGTCGTACCAGCCCGCCGGGCAGGGCGCACACATCATGTTCTCCGAATTCTTGGATGAGTCTATGGAGGAAATCGTCCAGCTTGGCTCCAAGGACGCGCTCACGCGGCAAGAGTCCCATGCCTACAATTTCTAGGAGCGGCGGGAGGAGTGGGACGAGGAGGATGAAAAGGAGGAAGAAGAGGAACCACCAATTCCAACACGAGCCGCCAAGAAGAAGAAAGCGCCAGCCAACAAGAAGAAAAGCCGGGTCTAGTGGCCGCGGCCCATAGTGGAGGACAAAGGAGGATGAATGCCTCGCCGAAGCATGGAAGGTGGTGAGCATTGACCCTTTCACCGGCGTGAACCAAAAGCCCGACACATATTGGGCGATGGTGAAGTTGGCGTTCGATGAGCATTGACCCTTATTATTCTTCTCGGATGGTGGTGTCACCTCTTTCATCGACATTGTGTTTGTCCATGCCAACCTCTTGTTCAAACAGTCTTCATTATCACCTTGGTCCTTCCCATGGCCGGTCTCAACTTCATCAAGCAAAACAGTTTCTGGGAAGTAGCCATCTTCGTCCCAACCTAAAATCCACTTGTGAAGAATGCAACAAGCAAAAATCAGCTTGACTTGGGTCTTGTAAGTATGGAACGATTTCTAGTCAAGGACATTGAACCTATTCTGCAAAGTAGCAAATGACCTCTCAATGAGGACAATAAGGCTAGAGTGTTTGATATATGTTTCTTGAATTGAACTTTGTTGAGATAGAACTTTGTTTTCCTAAAGGGTGGTAGAATCTCAGTCGGCATGCATATCTAGCATCTCCTAGATAAAACTTACATTCACAGATTTTTTAACCCATCGGCCCTTTTATAGACAAGCCATCAACAAGAATGGTTGCATCATGAGCAGGCTCTTCCCAACCAGCTAGCACATATATGTACTTCAGGTTGAAATCCGTAAGAACTAGCATATTCTCGTTGGTGTAGTGCTCTCCTTCCCCTGAATGAGAATGAGGTTTCGGCGCCCTAGCCGTCACATGAGTACAATTGATCGCCCCGTACACTCATGTCAAGCAACGAACAAAGAGTCATGCCTCTGACCATAGTACTCGTATAATGAAATGAAAGAAGAGATTCAGTGCTCACACTGAAATATGACCACCATCTATAGATGTTCTTTATCTTGGGAGGTGTGCTACCCATTGGTTGATTGATCATTCCTCCTCTAACCTCTCCAACTGCAAATGACACCTTCTTGAAGTAGCTAAAAAATCTCCATTGATCTCTTGAGTGTGCTATCGATCACTCTAACTCTTTGGCTATGACCTACATCATGAAAAAACATCATGACTTGCTTTTCCACAAATGTGTGGATGCTATCTTGAAGCATTTCTCTCTTCTTGAATGTTTTCACAAGTTAAACAAGAAGGAGAACCGCCCCTACCTTTGCTGCACACGGCGGCACGGACGAAGAAGACGAGCTCCTCCAGAGGACCGTGGAGGTAGGATGCAAGAGTAGAAGGAATCGACTGGAGGGGTAGATATGCTTCCTGTCAAATTAGCCAAATGGAAATTTTTGGTGGGGGCCTAATGGAAGAGGTGGGCAAAATAGCGAGCTGATGTGAGTTATCAAAAGCGCCCTTGGATTTTGTAGGCGATCGAGCGGATCCAGGGCAGCAAATCCGGGAAGCGCATCTGGCGCGCGCGCGCGAGGATTTACCGGAACAGAAGTGGTAGGAAATAGGTTCGGCCGCGAATGGACTAAACAGAGCTGATGAGAGAAAGATGGTCTGTCTGATCCTCCGATGCATTTCATTCATGGTCATGGGGGTAGACAAACAAAGAAACAAGCGTCCCAGCCTCGCACATGGCGGAGGGCACACGGGCTGAGATAACACAGACATCCCCCGTGCCCGTCTCGGCTCGGCTGCAGCGGAAGTGATTAATAAAGCTGAGGTCAGGCCAAATACTAGATGATGAACTGGTGCTGGGCACGTGTGGCGCCGCGAGGGTGACGGATTTGACAAGCGACGTGGAGTGGATTATGGTACGGTGGTAACGCTAATCGGAGTGGATTACGGTACGGCGATGGTGCTGGTGGAGTTGGTGTTGGACGGCTCGGTGCGGGCGCCCGCCGCGGCCCATTAATGGGGCTTCACGTGCCCTGTGCCACTCTCCCTCTTCTCTTCTACCCCGCTCCAGACTCCGAGCTCCCCTTCCGTGTGCGCCATTGCCACACAGAGCTTGCTACCTCCGCTCCACACGCCTTTCTCGTCTCCTCTCCCACCGCCGAACAAGTACTCTTGCCTACTTCCTGTGCCTTCCCGTACTCGCCTCGTCTCCCCTCGCGCGATCAGTGCCGGTGGTGTTTCCGCGGCGGGCGGGCCGGTGCTTCGTTTCCTGGCGGCGCCTCCTGGACGCGGCGGCGGCGGCTCCTCTCGCAGCTAGATAGGGTCTCCCGCACCTGGGGGCCTCGCGCCGTTCTGACTGACACCTCTCGCCAGGTGCTCGGCCAGCCACGGATCGGCCGTCTGCAACACGGCGCCGCACTCGCCGCCCGGCCGCCGCCGCGGATCCCCGCGCGGCTCCCTCGCCCCGTGAAGAAACCGTCTGCAGAGGAACCCCGCCCGGCGGGGAGATCTCCGGCGAGATCCGAGCTTCCGGCGGCGCCGCCGCATTGCAGGTACGGAATGCGACTCCCTCGCCCTCCTCCCCCACTTTTCATCTCCGGGCGGGGTGGGTTTGCCGTTTTGGGGGGTCGGGAAGGCGACCGCTCCTTGGTTCCTTCACTTCCATTCACCGCACTCGCTTTCGTCTTCCCCAAAAGCGGCGCCTTTTCGGGACGAGGTCTCACCTCCTCCTCCTCCAATCAATCTCATTTCATTATCAATCTACCACTTCTCACTCCTCTAATTTGCCCCTTTTTGATTAACAAATCCAAAAGCAAATAGTAGCAGCGTCCTTCGTCCTAGCGATACGATACGGGCAGCAGTAATTGACTGATTGATGAATGCTGCTACCAGTAACTACTAGCCTCCACCCTCCCCTACCCTATCCTCCTCCCGATCCATGCACATGGGCATCGCCATTGCCGCGTGCGACCTCACTGCCGTCGCTTGCGCCGCGTCCTCTTCCTCGCGGCGTATACCGGATGAGGAGCGGCGGCTCTGCATCTCCTTGGCCGTATCCGCTCCGGCGCCCCGCCGACCAGGTCCCGTCCCAATCACGAGATTCCCGCCGCCCCTCCTCCCTCCATCTTTAACCTATCCGCTAACTCATCCCCTAATATTTTACCTTTACCAACAACGCCTTTAGATTTGGTTAGCCACTTTTCCCATCGACCCGGCGGCCACTCGCTCGCGCATTGCCTTCGCAGCTTCGTGCGGCGGGGCAAAGAGGAAGGAATCGGGAAAATGCGCGCGCGCCGGAGGAGCTTTCTCGCCATGGCCGCTTTCCCTTTCCTGCCGATTCGATTGGGTTGATTGATTGATTGATTCGGGGTCTCCATCGTCCATCGCGGGTAAGAAATCCCCCGCCTTTCGCGGCCTGGATTTCCCTCACGCATTTGCGTGCTACTGATGTAGACCTGGAGATCATTTCCCTCCCTCGCGACGAGATTCTCTTGCCACGATTCCGCACACGCGCATCCGCCTTTGCCATCTTTCCGACGAGATTCTCATTGGCTCCTATTCCCTGTTGCCTTTCGAGCCCGGAGGGAGTGCGTCTCACGTGAGTGGCCACCACCTTCCCTACCTCCTCCTCGTCCTCCTCGTCGGGCTTGGCGAAGCTGCAGGCCGCTTTTGGACGCGCGCTTGTCTCTTCTCCCGTTTCTTGGCACCTTGTCATGTCTGCCCAAAAAGTTTTTTGCGTTTCGGACCAAAACTGACTCTTCCTCCGTCGCTCCAAGCTTTCAAATCTTGCCTGTACCAGCCCTGATAACGCTCCCGCATTAATACAGTTGCCTCCGTGCGTGCAGGGTGTTGCCGGTGCTATGAAAGGGGCTCATCCTCAGGACAGGAAGCAGAAGAGCAAGAAGCAGGACCTGCAGGTGCTAGCGCCCTACCCGGGGTGCCTTGGGAGAGTGATAAACATGTTCGACCTCAGCAACGGGGTTGTTGCCACCAAGATGCTCACAGAGAAGGCGCACAGAGACGGTATGTTGCTCTCGCCCCTTCTCTCTGTGTGGTGCGTGTCGTGGAAGAGCTCTTGTGCCCCACCTTATGTGGTGTTCGGCTCCGATGATTTATAATGGAATGTACCATATGATTTGCAGTTTCTCCGGCTGGTAAGGACCGGAGCGGTGGATACAAAACGCCAACAAATCAGTTCCCAGCTCAGTTAGAAGATAAACAGGTATGTGAATATTCTAGCACATCTTTCCGCTTCATCTTATCTTCGAACTGTAAAATTTCTTGCGCTCAAGCTTTAACAAAGCCTCACGCAGTACATGGTTTCCCCTTTTTTCTTGTTTGCCGTAGAGAGACAGTCAGCCAAGAAAGACCTCTCCAACGAAGCGATCGAGCTCACCCACCAACAGATCCGGTGTGGCACCCGTCAAGATGCTCATGGAGAAGGACATGTGGAGAGAAGGGGTGCCCGAGGACGAGCCGCTGAATGTCGTTGCCAGACTGATGGGTCTGAATGACGCTCCGGTCCACCAGTCTGATTTGGTACCAGGAAGGAAGCCCAGCAAGGAGTATCAGTCGGGTGCTTTCGGAGAGATCTTCGGGCGGAATGTCAAGCCAAAGAAGGAAAGCAGATGCTACCAGAACCAAAGGGCAGGGACACGGCACGAGCAGATATGGGGTGGTTTAGGTGATCAGCCTTCAAAGATCAGTAACAGCAATAGCAGGCACCAAGGAAATGAACCTTCCAGTGACAAGAGGATGTCCCTTGTTCGTGAGAAGTTTGCTGAAGCAAAACGCCTGGCGACAGATGAGAAGCTCCTCCATTCGAAGGAGTTCCAAGAAGCGCTGCAGTTTTTAAGCTCAAACAAAGACATGTTCCTGAAGTTCCTAGATGAGCCAAGTCCGCTGTTATCAAACAACCATTATGGATTTGAACCGGTTACACCACCTTCAGAGGTAAAGCAAATAACCATACTGAAGCCATCCGAGTCAATGAAGAGAAGAGGCAACACTCATGTTGGAAGGCAGCTATATTCAGATGGAAATGAAAGTGAGAGCAACAGATGCGGGCGCCAGTACCAGAGCTTAAGTGCCACCCCGGCAAATTTAAATTTGTCTGAACCAACAAGAATTGTGGTACTAAAGCCGGGCCCTGCAAAGTCTCATGAAGATATTATGATCCCAGTTTCCCCGTTAGCATCATCAACCGAACCAGATAGTGAAGATGATAGTGTGATGGCAGTTGATGAAATAGTATCCTCGAGAAGACTGGCCAAGGAGATCACTTGGCAGATGAGGATGCGCTTAAAAGACAGCCAGGATGAAGATACTTCGGTGTCTTATGAATACCATGATACTTACATTGAAGATGGCTCCTTTAGCAAGTCAGAGGTTGAGATTGCAAAAGAAGTGTCCGGCGAAATAAGTGAGGATTTGGAGTTTGGTACCCCCACTTCTGGCCGTTCCTGGGAGTTCCTAAGCAGGAGTGAAAGCCCTTACTCCGCATCATGCTCTAGTCAGGCATCTAATCGGCGTGAACCGTCGGTGGTAAAGGAAGCCAAAAGACGGATCTTGGAGAGATGGTCAGTCGTATCATCAACTGTCAGTTGCGAGGAAGAAAGGGGAGCACGTAGAAGTACGGGCACACTAGGTGAGATGCTCACTATTCCTGAAGGGAAGAAGGATCAGGAAGAGTTTGGGGGGATAACTATTGAGAGCACATCACCGGAGCTGGATACTGAAGATCCTTTCTCATGTTTGCCAAGGTCACGGTCGCTTCCACTTTCTTTGTCTTATGGAGGCAGGGAGTGGAATAGAGCTGATGTTGGTTCTCAGGAAGCTACTACCAATGGAAAAAGTAGGAAGCCATCTTCATTTAGGGAAAAGGTATCCAGTCTCTTTTCTAAAAATAAGAAACCAGCTCGGGAGAAGTTAGATCTGTCTGGAACTTCATCTGGTAATGATACACTCGCAAGTGGAAGTGCCGGTGATGGCAGTCAAGGATCTAACCATTTTACAGTGGAAGATGCACAGAAACTTACTCTTGTTAACGCTGATGAGAATGTTATGCAAAGACACATGACTAGTTCATGTCACGCTAATGATGTGGCCAGCAACCGCACCAAGGTAATTGTACACCTTATGCTGATAATTTCATCTTATTACAGCAATCATTCGTGCCTTTTCTGTTGTGGTGATCAAAGCTCAAATAGTGAACAAAATAACTCTTCATTGCTATCTTATTACAGTTGTTCATACGTCTCAACTTTTACTTCTGTAGCCATCCAAAGTTCAAATTACGCTCTGTTTTTTCAGGATGTCTGTCCCTTGCCAAGTCTTGATGCCCTGGGATTCTATGGCGAGTCTCAAGAACAACCAAGCCCTGTGTCTGTGCTGGATCTGGATGGACCATTTCTCTGTGATAATAATAGGAGGCTACTGTACTCATCTGAAAATTTCATTACTGCATCCTCACGTAAGCTGTAAACCGATCTCATCAAACTATCGACTGAAGAGGCATCATCATAATGTGAATGACATCTGTTCCATATTTCTGCAGATGCCTTGTCCAGGTCTCCGCTTATCGGATCATTTTCAAGATCCCTATCCTGGGAAGATCGCCCACCGGAAGTCATGTCGCCAAATTCGTTGCGACTATCAAGGCTTTTCTCTAAAGCCGACGAAGATCAAGACTCGCTGACATTTATCCAGAAGTTAGTCTCCTCAGCTGGCATGGATAGAAAAGGCTGCGTCTTGGCCAGCCCTCTGGACTCGAGGTTGCTTGCAAACTTATCAGATTACCAAGGAGAGGGAATTAAGTCAAGGGAAAGGCGGTCAAAAGAGAAGCTTCTTTTCGATGCTGTCAACGAGGCACTCATCGAGCTTACTTGGACAACAGAATTGTCTGCTTACCCGTGGGGCTCGACATGCTTCCAGCGCAGAGATTGTGATGACAGTTCCTGTAACTCGGCGGCTGATGAAATCTGGCGAGTCATAAGGAGCTGGTCGATCCTGGACAGGTATCCACCCAGCGAAGTTATCGAGAGAAACCTTCTACTGGACATGATCCTTAAGAGGGAGTTGGTGGAGACCGCAAGTGCTGACACGACACGGTTAGAGACATTTGAAATTAACAGCATGGTCTGTGCGGTGGTTTTGGAGGACCTGCTAGAGGAGGCACTTGTAGATCTGATCTGACTAACAACACCTGGTGAGGTACCTAACTATTAATTTTGCCTCTTCTCTCTCCTAATGTTGATTGCTGTTCACGTGATACTTGCTGCTGTAACACTGCTCTATTTATCGTGTTACCGCGGAAAATGTGATGCCAAATGTGCCTTTTTCCTGGTTTATCCTCTATATTTTTTTTGTTATAGAGGAACTGTTGTAATTAGCTGATTGTTTTCTGTTTTGAGAAGTAAACTATCCCAGTGTTGATACTATTACATTTTCTTCCTCATACGACACAAGATAATTCATTTCATCCTCCTAAAGTAAGCTATTTGTGTTACTTAAATTAGGATCATAACTCATTCAGGCTAGAGAAGGCAAACTAACTAGAAACCAGCCACACAAAAAGAGAGTACTATGTATATTACTGGATTTTGTGGTCCAGTTGGATAAAATGAGTAGAACCCATGATCTGATTCGCAGGGCATCAAAACATAGCAGCTCAGCACAACTCACAAGGCAATGCAAATCTTTTTGTCAGGATCCATGTCAACTGTGATTTTTCTATTCTCAGTGCACCATTTGTTTACTCCAACCAGGTCCTATCGATAAGATAAACCCACTAGAGCAAAACTATGTAACCGTTTTAACAGCATGTTAAGGTGAATCCGACAGACAACCGCGTCGGGGTCATCGCCGCGATCTTGGCATATATCGGGTTCACCGAAAATTATCAAAACTGCAAGGTGAGAGGTACTAGTTTTTCACTGAACCTGGAACTTGGGCGCCAATTGTGCATTGATCCCTGGGTGTGGTTGTTTGTGCAAATCCTGCTTATCTAATCTGACCCTTATCCTTATCCTGCTTATCTAATCAGTTGGTCGGTCAACCACTGCTATTCCCCATTCCTCTTCCTAGTGACCACACAAGCGAGCACCATCCGATGCAGCGAGCGTGCCAGGGTCCTCGCCGGCTGGCCGGCCGCCATGCTCACGATCGTCCCGTGTCCGGCCGAGCGACGGCGAGCTCCCATGGCAGGGGAGACAACGGAGCTCCTCAACGCGTGGTACAGGGGCCGGGCAGGGACCCCAAAAATGGAGCCATAGTGGTGCTCGGCAGCAGCTGCGGCTGGTGCGACTAGGAAGAGCCGGCGATTGCTTGCGTCGAGCTGCTTTTCTGGCGTCGACCCGAAGCCGCTACCGGCGACTTCCGGCGACACCTCCGAAAGCTGATGTTTGCGGCGATGTACACGAGCTCCTGCCGCCGGCGCCGGCGGTCATCCCAGCTAGCTTCTCTGTTTCATGGATCCTGTTTTTCCGCTGTTGTAAAAGGAACGACGGTTTCGTTTTGTTCTGTGCAGATCTAATCTGCTAGGTTGATTGTTCCGGCCACATACCTACAGTTACGGTATTTCACAAAGTATTTTGGAGTAAAAAATTATAATAAAGCTGTAAAGTTGGTATTAGGGCAAATTATAAAGGAATGAGTGTAATGTGTGGCAAATAGTAAAAGACAAAGTAATGTGTGGCAAATTATAAAGATCCAATGTAATGTGTGGCAAATTATAAAATATTCCTGACTGCGGCGTCTGCATGGCACCATATCACAGGAGGAGAGAGCCATTGCATTGCAGATTTGCAGTGCAGGTTACTGTGGGTGGACCTGGAGGGAGGGCCAAAGGCCAAAAGCTGGTGTGTGTGCCCCTGTTCATCTTTCTCCAGGGTTTGCATGTGAACTCCCTGGAGCATCTTCTGTGTAACCTGGCCATCGTCCTACTCCTGCCCTGACCAACCTCTGAGTGCCTTCTTTCTCTGTCTACATATTAACATACGCCCTCGGTTTTAGGGCAAGTTGCAGCTTGTCTCTGTTCTCCCATGTTATGTAATAAGTGACGTAGATGAGTAGACCAGTACCAGTGGTAAGAAAATAACTGCATATTCAGGTTTTGGCATGACCCTTGTCCTGCCCTGGCAGAACCACCATCATCCTCCTCAAGCTGCTGCTAAACTACTCCGTGTGGCATTAACCAAAGCGTATGCAAAACCGTGGGCGCCCGTGTTTTGTTTTGTAGCCGTGTGGGGAGCTTTGGAAAATACGGTACTTGGTTGAGTTTACTAATGCTTAGAGTAGTGGTGGAATATGATTGAATCAGATGAAGCTGTATAGGTAGCGATGAACAGTGTTTGGTCACAGTGTTCACTGCAAAAATGCATGTCTGTTCTCTTATCAATCCAAAGTCTGAATCTAACCATTGAGACATGGATGGCAAGATAGTGGCAGCAGAAGATTAAAATAATAAATACTTGTTTCGAAATCTGCCCTTCCTCCTTGGCTTGGTTGGCTACACAGATGGAGTTCATCATTACAACTTTTTCTAGAGAGAAGATGTAGTTCATCATTGCCAGTGGGACTGTGGAGTGTGGTACAACTAGGAGAAGGAGGAAGAAGAAGCCGTTGGGGTTGCTGGGAGGCGCATTGAAGGGCGGCGCAACGGTTCTCCGCTTTCTTCCCCTGGGTCTAGGAAAAGGGTACACTGAAGCTTCATTTTTTCCCTGTAGATCAGGCTAGGGCACTGGTGCTACGCTTTACTACTTTCCATGGTTGTTCGTACACTACCGATGAGCTGAGGTTCAAAGTGGTAATTGCGGAGAACTACTTGTAGGGAATATATGCAGGGAAATGCACTTTGGCTCATAGGAGCATATGCTCCCATTATGTGAATCCACATTTCAAAGTATTAAAAAATTCTAAACTAAATTTTTACATGTACATCTAGACATTTTATGTTGGTACACAAGTTTTCAAAAGAAAAAACATTTTTCTGTGGCTCCTGTAAAAAAGACAAATTTTAATGCTGTAACACGACTACGTACAGGACATTTTTTTTGTCTTTTTTGTACACACCACACAAAATGTTATTTTTACACGAAAACTTGTGAACGAACATAGGATGTCACAATGTATAAGAAAAAATTTATGTCAGATTTTTTTTAACATTTCTAAAATTGTTTTTCATTATTTTCTATAATGGGTGCATATGCACGCGTGTGCCAAAATGCCACCTCCATATATGCAGCCATGTGTGTTCGATATTATGCCTACATAAATGTAGTGTGGCGGTTTTTTTTTCTCTGTCAACAGGGAGCCCTTTTGTGCAAAGTTAAGAAATGTTATTCTTAAGTTTGAAAATTTCTGAGAAATATCATGGTTGTAGGCAATGGTGTATTGTACCAGCGTGCAAGATCTCATGCAAAATACTTTTATGGCCACGCAAAAATGGAGAAGTTGTAAATCTTAATGCAGCGAATGGCTCAAATTTTAGAATTTCCAATTTTGTTAATACAGGGGCAAAAGGTTTTCCCCAAATCTATTAACTAAGGAGTTTTACAAGAAAGTAGATACTCCCTCCGATCTCTTTTAATTGACTCGGATTTAGTATAACTTTGTACTAAATTTGAAAAAGGGGAATATGGAGGGAGTAGCAAATATCACGAGAGCCTACTTTCTTGGTCTATTTATTTCTATGTATCCAACCAAAGATTTTCATGTTGAGATTTGTTTTTTTTCAACAAAAAGTGTATATTAATATTACGAAGATACCAATTGCATCTAGCCTCTGCATCAATGCTTTCCCCTATCGACATTACAGATGCACATAACCCAAAAATAGAAGAAGAATTACAGCAAGGTCCCGCTACATTTAGTCTATTCCTTTTAGCAGTTGTACTAACACTACCAAGACAACACCAAAAGTGATGTTTCCAAGAAGGGAAATGTGCACAAGCGTCATCATTGCCCGATCATAGTTCTTAGGTTTTCACCCTAGAGAAAATCCTCCTAAAAAAATAATGCCTTCATGAAGACCATTGCTAGGCACAACCAACTGAGGCTAGACTTTGGATTTTCAACAAGAAATGTAAGACTTCAAACTTCTCATGTCTTGTTGCTCCCTCTTTTGATATCGTTGCTCCAAGTCACGAATCACCAAGACAATTCCTCATCGCCACAAAGACTCGTACCACCATTTCTAGTCTCCAGATCTCGGCTTCCATGACATTCTCCACCAGTTGACTTTACCATTGAACGAGAACACATGCCGCTGAAACCAAACTGTTAGAGAAAAACATGGGTGCACATGACCGAATCTCACCGGATCCAGCAATCTCCAGGCATGAATCTCCAAGTGGAGTTAGCCTTCCGAAACACGACACTCTAGCCAGGTCGTGGGGAGAGGCATCCAACAGATCATCATCTTGATGCGAGTTGGAAACCTAGATCGCCAACTTTATTCAAGCTGAGCTAGTAGCCCCCATGCCACCCGTTGGCACCCTGTTGGATCTGCCGCTCCGAACCTCACTAGCTAGGCCAGTCGAGGAAGAAGACGACAAAACAAGGGCGATCTTCCGCTAGATCCGGCTGAACCGCGCAACGAAGAGGGCCCCCGGTCGGCAGCGAACCTCACCTGCCAGGCCAGTCGAGGAAGAAGACGACAAACAAGGGCGATCTTCTGCTAGATCCGGCTGAACCGCGCAACGAAGAGGGCCCCCGGTCGCCGGTCAACGCGCTGCCGAAAAAAAACTTACGCCACCACCTGCGTTCCACATGCGCACCCTGTTGACGGCCCGCCTTGCGCGTAGGAGACCATCAGAGCTCGCCCTCCCTCACCCCTCATCTTTGACAGGTTGGGTGTGGCCACCACCGCCGACGATCGGCCGTGGAGAGTGGACCAAGGGACGGCTCGCTAAGGTGGGGAAGGGGCCTCCGAAGTCGCCCTGCACAAGGTGACCCAGGAAGGAGGGAAAGCTAGGGAAGGAGGGAGGCGAACGGCAGCAGCGCTAAGATCCGATCGCCAGGTGTGTTGAGATTTGTTACACGGACCAAATACATACATCACTGAACACCAACTTTCATGTTTCACAAAACTTTTTTTTCCTGCAAATTTATCTTTATGTAACAGCAGTGGCATTGTTTTGAAGGCAGAGGGATAATTATTCTGGTCGCCGGTCTTGGCACGGTATCCGGTTGCATGTGATGTGAGGGCGCGTCTGGTACGCCATAAATACTGTGGACTCGGCTATGACTTGTGTGCGTATCCTTCCATCCTGGTCGAACGAAACGCGTCGGGAATGGCCACACGCAACATGCATGTGCACGTTAACATCGCAAGTTACGAGACCCACAAATCCATATTTTAACCCACCACGTAGTGTCGTAATGTAGGAGTACGCAGAAAGATACGATGGCATCGATCACCGAACCCGTACCGTGCCGCGTGCATCGCTGATCCTAGCTGGTTTCAGACCAACCAGGCCTGAAATCAGATGACCCTGCTGCATTTTCTTCAATGCGACCGCAGCAGCGCATCACGCATGCATGCAGTTCGACTTCAGGGTACGCCACCAGCATCGAAACAAGGAACTTGTTGCATGTTGCAAGCTCCGAATTCGAACCCGAAATTCAATCTATTCTCCTGTCGAACGAAAATTATCATAGTAGATACATACTAGTATAAGTTTACATAAATCTAAGATAAATTTCATGAGATGGAGGGAGTACATGCTTTGGAAGACATGTCAAGAAAACCCCATCAAACCAGAAGCAACCTGACCTTAGATGGTTATAAGGATGGTTGTACGGTTGTACCCTCGCCTACTAGAGTTTAAACCCCAGGTAAGGCGAAATATTCATTCAGTGAAAGCGACACGTTTCTATCGACAAAGAGACACATGTGCTGACTTTGTCAATTTTAAGATTGAATTCATCGCCTCAATCTTTCGGAGGTGCTCATAGAGGTAGGACGTGTGTGTGTGCGGGTGAAAATATGCGCATGTATGCGAGCATCCACGTGTGTACTGTGTTTCTTAAAAAAAAACCGTCAAACAACGCATGAGCGAATCTTGCCAAATTTGTTCCAAACTTGTTTTGACCCGTTCTTTGTATATCACACGCTAACGAATTACTCCTTGACTTTCCCAATTCGGTTTTATCATGCTTCCACGGAAGAATGATAAAAGAAAAAGGTTGCATCGGACGTGCAGGCAATCAGCCGAGTTCATGCATGCATGCAGCGCAATCAATCGGGACCAAATAAAACCGAAAGCACCATAACAAATTATGGGAGTAAACTGGTCAATGGTGATCCAAGCTGCCAAGACAAGTGCCTACAAACAGCGACCTCGCTCATGCTCCGGCCGTATGTACCAACCATATCTCTCTGCTGCAGAACTTCAGATCTCAAGCTCCAAGTGGTCCTCCGTCGCCGGTAGAGGCGGGCAGGCAGCAGAAGCAGAATGAGCTAATACTGGTCCATACACATAAATACTGTAGTTGTGAGAAAATGTATATACACTCGTATTTGCTAGCAAACTGGACGGTCCTCCTTGCAAATGGCAACGAACGCAGAGTATACATACGGTACATGCAATAGATACGTCTGTATCTCACTTAGTTTTGAACGGGATGAGTAATGACCAAATGGTAACACGTCGCGCACCGCTTGCATGAGTTTTTACACCATTGCATTGCCAAAAACGGCGGCCACGATCTGGTCCGTAACCAGTGGAGGATCCAAGATTTTTATCAATTCTGAGCGCACTCTAAGTCCAGCCAAATTTTTATCAAAATATTCATCCAATTTCCATTAAAGTAGTCTGCGCCGCCGGCTGGAAGGTTGGACGCTTGCCCAGACTTAGGGACGGTTGGGTCTGTCTATGTCCGTAACAGCAAGTTAGTACCATTGTCGCAAAATTCAAAACCAAATTCGATCTACTTGTCCAGAAAAAAGATGACCGTCTGTGTGACAAAACAAAAATCCCTAGAGAGACAATGCCGATCTTGTGCCCCACAGTCCCACACCCAGTGTAGGTATTTTTCGAGACTTATGCTTCAATGCGTATCCCCACCTCCAAAGTAAAGTACATCAAAGGCTGAGATTGCTGTGTACCTCTTCGTAATGAAACTTATGCGGGTGCGTGAAATAATGTCAATGCCTTGTGTATTCGAGCTTGGGGGAGAGAGTGCACACTAAAGCATGCCTCATTTTCGAAACTCACGGATCCTGGTTAGGTTTGAGATGTATTGACGCAAGTTGCTCCGGTCTCACACGGAAGACGACGGTGACGAGGAGGAGGAGAAAGATGGTTGGACTGGGCCGGACGCTACACCAGCTAGCTAGGGGGCCATGAAGGTGCAGGCAATGAGGCAATCAGTTGAGTTGCATGCATTCTTATCAAAAAAAAAAAAAGTTGAGTTGCATGCATATGCAGCGCATTCAATTGGATCGCCTACGTGCATGGCATACTGGACCAAAATGATAAACGTGAACTGCTGATCCAACCTCTGCCAAGCCAAAACAAACAAACAAGCAAGCAAACAGACGCAATCACGACTGAAACTGCAGAGCCACACGCACCATGCATACACTGGTACTAGCTCTCTGTACTCCGGTCCAGATCTCAATTACAAGTGGTCCTTGCAGAGTGCAGACACCCAGCAGATCGAGCTAATATCGATCCATCTGTATTCATGCCCATAACTAATACTACTACTACTATGTATATATTCATATATACGAGTACATCCGTATC
Source organism: Lolium rigidum (assembly GCF_022539505.1). Taxonomy (NCBI): domain Eukaryota; kingdom Viridiplantae; phylum Streptophyta; class Magnoliopsida; order Poales; family Poaceae; genus Lolium; species Lolium rigidum. Next base: position 279,599,173 of record NC_061509.1, read on the forward strand.
TGCAGACTGGTCCTCCCTGCAAATGGCAACCAACACATATACGTATTACACATAAATGTCATGCCACGCTGTACATACATATGCTGCTGCTTTGCACCCACAAGATTACTCGTCAAGAACAGGCCATGCGTATCATGGCTAGATCGCTGCTGCTTTGCACCCACAAACCAGTGAAGGAACACATCATGTGGGATGATCAGTAGAGCAGCTAGATATGTGGACCGGTGGGCGTACATATATGTGAGAGAACTGTGCGAGCGTACACATGCACAGGCGTACATCCCCCACGCAGCACATGGATTGGTGTATAATTAACCTACGAGAGCGATCTGCAACTAGTTATCAGTTTGTTCGATTCAATTATGCGAGTGTTGTGTGCAAGCATCGACAACGAGGTCGGCCGATATACATGTGAAGTAATTAACATCAGGACATACGTACTTGGGTCGCCCAAAACAAGATTCGATTAACTACTACCCCGTAAAGAAAATGCATAATGAAAATCAGTAGCAAGATATATCTAGTTAAACTCGTATTAAGTTGATGGTAGAGTGCAATGCAGCGCAGCCATGTCAGGTAACAAGTAGGTCGGCAGAAATCAACAAAGACACATACACACATCGCATGATGAGAAGCATAAAATTGCAGGGATTCACAGCTGACCTGACCACTAAACGGTTTCAAGCCGCAATTGTCCTGTAAAGTCAGTAGTACTATACGTTGTTATTAGCTAGCCGAGTTTTTAGAACACAGAAAACGATTTGTAACACATCATGTGTAGATGGTCCAGTGTGTCTGAGTGTATATGCACGCACACGTGGACCGCGGATGAACTGCAGCTCATGATCAGGACCACGGTGCTGTTGTACCAAACATTCACGAGTCAACTTGCGTATACACACAAGTTGCCTTGTCAACTGCCCGTAGCAAGCATTACCCTTTGTTCCTACATTTTTTTTTTTTTTGAGAATTCCCTTTGTTCCTACATACGGCACAGTATTTCAAGGCTGTTCAGCCCAGGCCCGGCCATGACAGTTCAGGGGCCTGGTCCATCAAGACAAATTGAGGGCCATTTGCAGCCATCTATTTTTTTACCCTGTCTACGGCGGGCTTACATCAACCTGAACATTTTATAGAACGAACCTCACAAAGAGTACATGGGGAGCATAGTGGAGTACAGAGAGAAGAGGAGATGAGGTGGAAAGAGAGACCGGGGGGGGGGGGGGGTCAAAGCCATTACACCAATTATTGAGAGCAAAGGAGGCGAAGGGAGTAGTACATCTATGAGCCCAAAGTCTAACAACCGCAATGCACCGATAGATTCAACGCCATTGAAAGTCCGGGCGTTCCTTCTCATCCAGATGTTCCAAACTATGCGGTGTTGATTGTGGTTTCTTCATAGCTTCGGCATCTCGAAGTCCAAAGCTCCGTGAGGCTCGAAAGCCTCAAACCATCAAAGTCCTGATGAAAGAACCTCCAAAACTCCTACGCCTTGGGACAAAGAAGAATGAGGTGGTCCGTATCTTCGTCGAGGGGGCATGAGAGGCATGTAGCGGCGAGTGGTGATGTAGTGCCCGAAGCGCCATTCGTTAGTGGGTAGACGCCCCTTCCCGGCCTAGCCAGCAGAAGATCTTACACTTTAAAGGGGTAACGCTCCTCCAAACTTTGCACGCTACTTCATCTATTTGCAGCCATCTATTTTAACATTTTCAGATACAAAGTCTACATTTTCATGTTCACTACACTATCGTCCACATCTCAATTTTCATGATCACTAGCAGTTTCATGAACATTTATTGGGTTGGTCTTCTAGAATTGCTAAATCAATTTTTAGAGAAGTGTCAGTAGCCCTCTATTTGTCCTAAAGAAACTGTCGGGGGCTCTCTTTGGTAGTCTGTCAGCCCTTTCCTAGCTTACTCCTTTTTTCCACTCTATACTTTCTAGATGGCATCCTAGCACATAATAATGGTATGGAACTGAAGCAAAAGCACCTGGAGGTTGCACTACTTGATGGTTGCTTCCTGTTGTTATGTCCAGGTGATATCGCAACAAGCACAGGACAAATCTTGCATTAATCACGGCATGCGGCAATCCCCTTCCAATTCAAACGGGGTTAGCAATTTGAACGCTCTTTCCTTTCTCAACAGCCGCAGACGCAAATTTCAACAGGCGTGTGTCGTGCCATCGTTCGTACATTGGAAAACGATGACAGAGAGGAGAAAACGAGTGAGACAATGGCGATCGCTCGTACGCATCTGTTGCCCACGAGCGAAAGGCCTGAGGCGCTAGCCAGCTAATGGGCTTTCTTCCCTACCCCAATTGTATGTGGGGGCTCCTGGGATGTGGGGGCCCTGTGCGTGTGCACCGGATGCACTTGCCAAGGGCCTTTCTTCACCATGTGCACACAAAAACCCCCAGCAAAGTTTAGTTCAAGTTGTTGATATCCGTGTATGATGTATGCAATACCTCTGCTCTATAGATACTACTTCGTAGAAACGGGCTAGCAGTTTTGTTTCAGAAAATAGACTTTGGACACCATGCTGAACCGAACTAACGAAATATATATCTAAAGAGTTCACTCATTTTAAGGGTCATAGCACGGCCTAAATTATTCCAGGATTTAACCGGCGCTATGCTTTCAGTGGTAGGTGACGTGCCCGTCAACAGCGATGCGCCAGTGGTGAGTTCGTCAACCTCAAGATATGTCGGCTCAGTCCCTCGGAGGTGCCCATAGGGGTAGGGTGTGCGTGCGTGCGTTCATAGGGGTGTTTATACGTGCGTGTTTGTGAGCGTACGCGTTATACTCGTGTTCTCAAAAAAAAAAAATCAATTTCATATTTTTCGATAAAGGATGCTTTATTATTTTAATAAGCAATTACATCCAGCCTCTGCATAACCAGGATGCACACAGCCGTTTTGTTGTCTCAAGCCCAAAAGGATAAATAATAAAAACTAGGCGAGATACTGTTGCGGTCAGAAACCCACCGGCGGGCAGCGTCGGGCAACACCGTAGAGCCGGGAATCTCACAGGACTGCGGCTGGCCCTGGTCCCTCCGAGCGACGGCCCGCAAAGCCTTCTGCACACACGTCCGATGCTGATGCAAGGGCGTGCCACCTGACCTATACCCGGTCGGGAAGGTGTTGGATGATGCCTCGCTTAGTTTCCTGCATGGCATACACGTAAACGTTAAATACGAGCCTCGATCGGCTCTCGAGTTGTCCCGGGAATCGGCTCAAAGAGCCGATCCACCCATGATACGTACGAGGTGTACGATCGGATGGTGGTCCCGCTTGATCAAGATAAAGCTAAAGCGACCTACTACGATTTGGGGTTTTCACCGCATAATCGGAACATCCTACTCGTGATCGAGCCTGGCGGCCACGCACGGTGATCGTAAACCGACCCTAGACAAGGCCTAAAAACCAACACGAGGTTGATCCTCGGAACATCCTGTCTAGGGCTAGCAAACTACACCCTACGCGCCACTCGGATCCTTCGACCCGTTTGTAAGGCCTAACAATGCAGATATTAAACTAATCCTTGAAGAACAAGGAGCAATCATAACGGATCGGATCTACTAAACAATGATCAAGCGGGGTGCCGCCCTTACACCCGTGATAGGCGTAAGGGCGGCTAGATGCCTAAGGGTTGCACGACGATAGCATATGATACGAAGCACAATGCTAACCCTAAAACATCTATGATAACAACGTTGCTCGCCATCAAAAAGGTTTCAGTACGAGCAACGCATGAACGACGAATAAACGTGTGCTGCCTAGATCGCAAGATGCGATCTAGGCAGCATGGTGCTTACCCGGAAGAAACCCTCGAGACGGGGGAGTTGGCGATGCGCCGAGATTGGTTTGTGGTGAACGTTGATTGTTGTTTATTTCATAAACCCTAGATACATATTTATAGTCCGGGGGACTTTCTAATTCAGGCGTGCACCTAACCGTGCACGGGTTAAACTCTAACTTCTAAATTAAGATGCAATCTACTATAATACAGATACACGGGCAATTTAGCCCAACTTCTTCGTATCAGGCCGCTTCAGAGATCCTCAACGCGTATATCCTTCAAGCCCATCTCACTTACGGCCTATCTCCTGATTTGGCCAAAATCCGGTGATAACACATGCCCCCTGGTTTTGGTAATGATAATTTCAAAACCACTCGCTTTTCCTTCGAGGGGTCATGTCGTGGCAGAGCAGAACCGTCGCAGTATTTTTCATCATGACGACTTGCCTTCTCAACTTCTCTGCACGATTTGAGAGTTTTTTGGCACCACATCCTCGAAAACTGCTCGAACATTAAACCTCCACTCCATCTTCTTTTATTTAACCGCATCGAACAGTTCTCCTCTCCATCCTCTCCGCATTTGCACTCCCAAAAGCCCTCCTGCGCACCATGTCTTCTTCTTCCTCCGCCTCATCGGGACTTTCCATCGAGTCCTCCTCCTCCCGCGAGCCGACGCCAGAACGGGACCCACAGGAGGTCCATGCGGCCAACATCCGCCGCGCCATAGAAGCCGGGGAGGAGCCCGGCCATGACTTCTCCGTCTGGTCCGAGGACGACAAGTCCTCGACGGACGGGGAGAGCGACCTCCGCTTCCTTGCCGACGGGGAATCGGAGGAGGAGAGCGATGACGATCGCTTCTCCTGGGACGAGTTCACCTCCTCCGAGGAGGCGAAGGAGGAGGAGGAGGAGGAGGACGATGACAGCTCCTCCGACGAGCCGCCGGCCAAGCGCCACTGCCCCTGGCCGGGGAATCTCAGTGATTTCGACAGCGACGACGACGACGAGGAGGATGAGGACAACGAAGGTCCTGCCGGCGGCCGCTACGGCAGCCGACGACGAGCCCGCCGGGAGTAGCGCCGACAGCGGCGACGATGGTGACGACGAGGGCAGCGACGGCCCGTAGATAGGACCCTTCGCATAGGATCAGTAGTAGTAGACGGGGCAATGTATCCCCTTAGTACTTCCTTTTGAGAGCAATCAACTCTTCTATGTAAGAAATCTCGTTTATCAATGAAGAAATTCCCCAATTTGATTTTGCCGATTTCCTTTATGCCAATTTAGCCGATTTCCCCTCATACTGATTCTGCCGATCATCACTTAGCCAATGCTCAATGAACCAATGGCCACGCATCGGTCCCCCAAAATCCGTCCTTCATCTCTTCGACCACGGGGTGATCGCGAACTTGGTTAAAGCTCAATAAGCCGATGCTAACGCATCAGTCCTTCATTTCTCCAACTGATGCCCTTGAGTTCTGGTGGACAATGTCGAAGACCAACGCCTTTAAGAGAGCCCCAGAACCGCTGCTGAAACGACTTGATGCTGAAGCCGATACCTCTGGATATTCAGATATTCAGTGATATTCTTCAACCCTGCGCAATCCCCTTGAAGAAGATTATGATGGAGGGCCAGCCGATGAAATCTCCATCGGCTTCTTAAGAACAGAATATCTACGCAGTCAGTTGCCCCCCGAGCCTCAATCAAGGCGAGAACAGCAGTGAGCCAACCAAATGTGCCACCATCGGCTTCCAAGTCATAATGCAGAGCCAGCCGATTTCAACCAAAATCGGCTCCCCAGAGCAGAGAACCTTCAGGGTGAGCTGCCCCCCGAGCTTTTCCAGTCCACTTCCTGCGTCTTGCTGATCAGATCGGCTCCTTACCTTTGGCGGATTGATGCAACCCATCCTTAACCTGATCTGCACGCCCATGCTGTTCTTGGTATTGGTCAGGGTTGTGATCCCTCAAACTTGCCCCAGCTGATATTGCGGACTCAAATATTTGCAGAAAGAAGTTGGAGGTTCTTGGAGAGAGGATCTAAGCCACCAAACAATTCCATTGAGGAGTTCTTCAAATAGAGCCTCTCCATGTAACTCGATACCTGCTCCATTGGGCTTCTGCTTGTAACAGTTGTTCCTCTTGAGTCGATGGCCCTGCATCGGCCTTCTATCCTTAAGTCGATGTCTACGCATCGGCTGTGCTTAAAAAAAATTTGATTTTTTTTACGGCCGATTTATGTATCGGCCCCCATACTTCAATACCCATCATCAAAGAATATCTTGGGCTGCTGGGCATTTGAAAGACACTTCCACTTCATATCCTCGTGTTTTATCCACCTAGGTGCCCCCGAGCCGATTCTTTCAAGTAATTGAGGGTATCGGCTCTTCGGTATTCCTCGCTCGGATCAAATGCCGAACCCGAGCAGAATGTATGGTGAGGATAATTTTGGCCGATTGCTGGAATCGGCCTCCATGTTGCTTGCTCGATGAAGGTTTCGCGATGTTCCTCCCTAAATCCTTGGGGCCGATCACCTGGATCGGCATCGCCACGTTTGTCCATCGATGTTGTTTTTGTTACACGGTCAGGCCGGTGGATAAAACCAGCCTCACCCCGTCCTTTGCCACGTCGATGCTTCCTCGTGGCTTCTCAAAGATGACCGGCCGTGGGCCGCAGTCAAGTTGTTCCACAGGTGCTTCGTCTAATCCTGGAGCACTAAACTCCGTTGGAAGGATGAAGACCATGTTTGTGCCAGCCGATGTCTCATCATCGGCTTTCTTTTGTCTGGGGCGCCACTCTTTCCTTTGTGGCCGACCTTCTTCGTCCGAGGTTCGCTGAATTTTAGCGGCCGGATCAGGCCGCGCCTTCCTCAACGTGTGCGGGTATAACCTTTCAGCCTTCCTCCAACCCACGTAGACGCCGAACCCTTCGTTTTTGGGAACGGCTGAGCCCATCGGGGCACCACCTTGGCCGATGATACTTGTCTTCTTCTTCATCATCGTCCTCTAGTTCCTCGAGATCTTCCACCCGAGCGGACTCGGCATGCTTGTTCCGAGGCGGGAGAGGCCCTAGACGTTTGAACACGGACACGTTAGCTGCATCCTTCTTCTTTTGTTTACATTCGGGCGCTTGCCGATTGTAGGCAATCGGCTCATTCCTGAATCCCAGCAGTGCCTGAAGAAGGGGCAGTCCCAGTGCCCATCCTCGTCGTCTTGCTCTCTCGACTTTTCCTTGGCGTGGCGCTCATATCGCTCCTCGTCGCGATCATGCCGACGACGTCTCATGTCGTCCCTAGCCAGACTATCTTTTTCATCATCGTCGTTGTATCGCCGGCGTTGGTCGTATTGACCCACATACTTGTTGAGGAGGTGATCAGAGAGAGGTCGCTGATATCTTACGTTCCTCACTTCTCCCTCTGTGATGTAGCGCTTGCCATCGTGGCGGAGCCGATCGCGTGGAGCGGCTTCCTCTCGTGTCCTTGCTATGAGAGCAGCTTCCCTCATCTCCGTCCTTACCGGAGTGGTGCCCAGTGTCCTACCATGTTGATATTGCACGAGAAATCTGGCTGGCACCCTCCATGGTAAGTATACTCCACCATGTTAACGGCGGGGAAGGGATGTGTGTCGACCTTCATGGCGTACTGGCTGAAAATTAGTCGCCCTTGTTCTATCGCCATTTGGACCTGTTGACGCCACACCCTGCGGTCGTTGGTGGCGTGGGTGAACGTGTTATGCCATTTGCGGTATGGCTTTCCGTTCAGCTCTTGCACCGTGGGGATCTTGTGGCCTTCGGGTAACTTTAGTCGCTTCTCCTTGAGTAAGAGGTCGAAAATCTGCTCAGCTTTGGTCACGTCGAAGTCAAACCCTTTTGGAGGACCTTGTGGCTTAACCCATTTACGGGACACGGGGCTTGCCCCCGGTCCATTCAGCCACTGCTACCTCTTGATCTCCCGCAACACCTTCATCTTCATCCGCCTCAACCGGGACCACCGCACGCTTGAATTTATCCCGGTAAACATCCGGGTGGCGCCGTTCATATGCCGACAGCTTCCGCACCATGTGCGCCGATAAAGGGTAGTCTCGCTTGGGAGGCCACGTCCTTGATCGATGATGAGAGACCCACCACCGCCAACTCGATCGCTTCTTTTTCACTTACATGAACCGAATAGCATCGGTTCCTAACGGTCCTGAAGCGTTGGACGTATTCTGCCACTGTTTCCCCGCGCTTCTGTCGTACTTGTGCTAGATCGGCAATGCCAGCCTCGGAAGCCTCTGAGTGATACTGCACGTGGAACTGTTCTTCCAACTGCTTCCAAGTCCGGATTGAGTTTGGTGGCAGCGATGTGTACCACCCGAAAGCCGTCCTGTGAGGGACTGTGCGAAGAACCTCACACGCAGCTCGTCCGATGCCGAGATCGTGCCCGACTGTGCCAAATATCGGCTCACATGCTCGATAGAGCTGGAACCATCCGATCCATTAAACTTTGTGAAGTCGGGGAGCCGATATTTGGGTGGTAGCGGGATCAATTCGTACTCGTTGGGGTACGGCTTGGAATAGCCGATTGTCCTCCTTTTCGGCATCATGCCGAACCGGTCTTTCAGAATTGTACAAATCTGATCCGCGGTGATGGCTGCAGGCGTCGAACTCTGAAGGTTCGCCGGGGTGGCATACTTAGCCAGCCATGCTTGCTTTTCCAACTCTGAGCCAACTGCAGGAGCTGAGCTCTGGAGGTTTGTCGGAGTGGCGTACTTAGCTAGCCACGTCTGCTTCTCAAGATCCGTTCCCGACGTTCCTCCTGCTGTTCCAGAAGTCCCTGCTGTTGCAGCCTGGTTCGAGAGTGCCCGATTCATCGCGGTCCGGTACGTATGCGCACGTGTATCCGTGGGGGATCTCCTTGGGTGCCTCATGTAAGAATTGGTAGTCACTAGGGTCACCACCAATCTTGTAGACGACGTATGCCGATGAATTCGGCACTACTGGTGCTGCCAACGCGAACGGCAGCGGTGGACGGGACTGGAGTGGCATCTCTCCTTGGTAAGTCCCCAGAGCTGGTCCCGAGGGAGAATATCGATGGCTCATGATTTCCTGGATCACACGCGAGCGACACGCTCCAAAGTGTTCACCGGGCTCTCGGAATGGTGGTGCGGCGAATGAGCCACCATGAAGTTGATCTCCTGACGCAGCGACTCGGTGCGTTCTTCGACGGGGAGGACAGGTCCACTCCATCGAGCGCGCCTTCAGGTGAGAACCCTTTCCACCCGATGCCATGGGAGCGGGTTCTCGTGGAAAGAGCCGATGAGGTCGGCTTCGAGGACTGCTTTGATCTCGGCATGCTTCTTCTTGAGCTCCTCAGTCAGATCCTCGTACTTGACCGGAGTGCCTTCCGCCATCTCGGATGTAGATGGCGATGCGGTGGATGTCGAAGATTGTCCCACCGGCGTGCTGTGAATGTGTTGCGGTCGGAAACCCACCGGCGGGCAGCGACGGGCAACACCGTAGAGCCGGGAATCTCCCAGGATCGCGGCTAGCCTCGGTCCCTCCGAGCGACGGCCCGCAAAGCCTTCCGCACACACGTCCGATGCTTGATGCAAGGGCGTGCCACCTGACCTATACCTGGTCAGGAAGGTGTTGGATGATGCCTCGCTTAGTTTCCTGCATGGCATACACGTAAACGTTAAATACGAGCCTCGATCGGCTCTCAGGTTGTCCGATTCAATTATGCGAGTGTTGTGTGCAAGCATCGACAACGAGGTCGGCCGATATACATGTGAAGTAATTAACATCAGGACATACGTACTTGGGTCGCCCAAAACAAGATTCGATTAACTACTACCCCGTAAAGAAAATGCATAATGAAAATCAGTAGCAAGATATATCTAGTTAAACTCGTATTAAGTTGATGGTAGAGTGCAATGCAGCGCAGCCATGTCAGGTAACAAGTAGGTCGGCAGAAATCAACAAAGACACATACACACATCGCATGATGAGAAGCATAAAATTGCAGGGATTCACAGCTGACCTGACCACTAAACGGTTTCAAGCCGCAATTGTCCTGTAAAGTCAGTAGTACTATACGTTGTTATTAGCTAGCCGAGTTTTTAGAACACAGAAAACGATTTGTAACACATCATGTGTAGATGGTCCAGTGTGTCTGAGTGTATATGCACGCACACGTGGACCGCGGATGAACTGCAGCTCATGATCAGGACCACGGTGCTGTTGTACCAAACATTCACGAGTCAACTTGCGTATACACACAAGTTGCCTTGTCAACTGCCCGTAGCAAGCATTACCCTTTGTTCCTACATTTTTTTTTTTTTGAGAATTCCCTTTGTTCCTACATACGGCACAGTATTTCAAGGCTGTTCAGCCCAGGCCCGGCCATGACAGTTCAGGGGCCTGGTCCATCAAGACAAATTGAGGGCCATTTGCAGCCATCTATTTTTTTACCCTGTCTACGGCGGGCTTACATCAACCTGAACATTTTATAGAACGAACCTCACAAAGAGTACATGGGGAGCATAGTGGAGTACAGAGAGAAGAGGAGATGAGGTGGAAAGAGAGACCGGGGGGGGGGGGGGTCAAAGCCATTACACCAATTATTGAGAGCAAAGGAGGCGAAGGGAGTAGTACATCTATGAGCCCAAAGTCTAACAACCGCAATGCACCGATAGATTCAACGCCATTGAAAGTCTGGGCGTTCCTTCTCATCCAGATGTTCCAAACTATGCGGTGTTGATTGTGGTTTCTTCATAGCTTCGGCATCTCGAAGTCCAAAGCTCCGTGAGGCTCGAAAGCCTCAAACCATCAAAGTCCTGATGAAAGAACCTCCAAAACTCCTACGCCTTGGGACAAAGAAGAATGAGGTGGTCCGTATCTTCGTCGAGGGGGCATGAGAGGCATGTAGCGGCAGTGGTGATGTAGTGCCTGAAGCGCCATTCGTTAGTGGGTAGACGCCCCTTCCCAGCTAGCCAGCAGAAGATCTTACACTTTAAAGGGGTAACGCTCCTCCAAACTTTGCACGCTACTTCATCTATTTGCAGCCATCTATTTTAACATTTTCAGATACAAAGTCTACATTTTCATGTTCACTACACTATCGTCCACATCTCAATTTTCATGATCACTAGCAGTTTCATGAACATTTATTGGGTTGGTCTTCTAGAATTGCTAAATCAATTTTTAGAGAAGTGTCGGTAGCCCTCTATTTGTCCTAAAGAAACTGTCGGGGGCTCTCTTTGGTAGTCTGTCAGCCCTTTCCTAGCTTACTCCTTTTTTCCACTCTATACTTTCTAGATGGCATCCTAGCACATAATAATGGTATGGAACTGAAGCAAAAGCACCTGGAGGTTGCACTACTTGATGGTTGCTTCCTGTTGTTATGTCCAGGTGATATCGCAACAAGCACAGGACAAATCTTGCATTAATCACGGCATGCGGCAATCCCCTTCCAATTCAAACGGGGTTAGCAATTTGAACGCTCTTTCCTTTCTCAACAGCACGCAGACGCAAATTTCAACAGGCGTGTGTCGTGCCATCGTTCGTACATTGGAAAACGATGACGAGAGAGGAGAAAACGAGTGAGACAATGGCGATCGCTCGTACGCATCTGTTGCCCACGAGCGAAAGGCCCGAGGCGCTAGCCGGCTAATGGGCTTTCTTCCCTACCCCAATTGTATGTGGGGGCTCCTGGGATGTGGGGGCCCCGTGCGTGTGCACCGGATGCACTTGCCAAGGGCCTTTCTTCACCATGTGCACACAAAAACCCCCAGCAAAGTTTAGTTCAAGTTGTTGATATCCGTGTATGATGTATGCAATACCTCTGCTCTATAGATACTACTTCGTAGAAACGGGCTAGCAGTTTTGTTTCAGAAAATAGACTTTGGACACCATGCTGAACCGAACTAACGAAATATATATCTAAAGAGTTCACTCATTTTAAGGGTCATAGCACGGCCTAAATTATTCCAGGATTTAACCGGCGCTATGCTTTCAGTGGTAGGTGACGTGCTCGTCAACAGCGATGCGCCAGTGGTGAGTTCGTCAACCTCAAGATATGTCGGCTCAGTCCCTCGGAGGTGCCCATAGGGGTAGGGTGTGCGTGCGTGCGTTCATAGGGGTGTTTATACGTGCGTGTTTGTGAGCGTCTGCGTTATACTGTGTTCTCAAAAAAAAAAAATCAATTTCATATTTTTCGATAAAGGATGCTTTATTATTTTAATAAGCAATTACATCCAGCCTCTGCATAACCAGGATGCACACAGCCGTTTTGTTGTCTCAAGCCCAAAAGGATAAATAATAAAAACTAGGCGAGATACTGTTGCGGTCAGAAACCCACCGGCGGGCAGCGACGGGCAACACCGTAGAGCCGGGAATCTCACAGGACTGCGGCTGGCCCTGGTCCCTCCGAGCGACGGCCCGCAAAGCCTTCTGCACACACGTCCGATGCTGATGCAAGGGCGTGCCACCTGACCTATACCTGGTCAGGAAGGTGTTGGATGATGCCTCGCTTAGTTTCCTGCATGGCATACACGTAAACGTTAAATACGAGCCTCGATCGGCTCTCGAGTTGTCCCGTGAATCGGCTCAAAGAACCGATCCACCCATGATACGTACGAGGTGTACGATCGGATGGTGGTCCTGCTTGATCAAGATAAAGCTAAAGCGACCTACTACGATTTGGGGTTTTCACCGCATAATCGGAACATCCTACTCGTGATCGAGCCTCGGCGGCCACGCACGGTGATCGTAAACCGACCCTAGACAAGGCCTAAAAACCAACACGAGGTTGATCCTCGGAACATCCTGTCTAGGGCTAGCAAACTACACCCTACGCGCCACTTGGATCCTTCGACCCGTTTGTAAGGCCTAACAATGCAGATATTAAACTAATCCTTGAAGAACAAGGAGCAATCATAACGGATCGGATCTACTAAACAATGATCAAGCGGGGTGCCGCCCTTACACCCGTGATAGGCGTAAGGGCGGCTAGATGCCTAAGGGTTGCACGACGATAGCATATGATACGAAGCACAATGCTAAACCTAAAACATCTATGATAACAACGTTGCTCGCCATCAAAAAGGCTTCAGTACGAGCAACGCATGAACGACGAATAAACGTGTGCTGCCTAGATCGCAAGATGCGATCTAGGCAGCATGGTGCTTACCCGGAAGAAACCCTCGAGACGGGGAGTTGGCGATGCGCCGAGATTGGTTTGTGGTGAACGTTGATTGTTGTTTATTTCATAAACCCTAGATACATATTTATAGTCCGGGGGACTTTCTAATTCAGGCGTGCACCTAACCGTGCACGGGTTAAACTCTAACTTCTAAATTAAGATGCAATCTACTATAATACAGATACACGGGCAATTTAGCCCAACTTCTTCGTATCAGGCCGCTTCAGAGATCCTCAACGCGTATATCCTTCAAGCCCATCTCACTTACGGCCTATCTCCTGATTTGGCCAAAATCTGGTGATAACAGATACATATCGGAACGATGAATCATATAACGCCTAAAGTGTAGGTGGGGCATCTATCCGTAGACTATGTTGCCACCCATGTAGGGAAAAAGTATCCCTCGCCGTAGCCTCTAACCGTGTACAGACCTCCATAAATAGCTGTCGGTTCTCCACTCGCTGTAGAGGTAACCATGAACGGACAATACCTGTACATTTGTAGATGACCTGCAACAAAGAACAATTTTTGTCATTAAAGATCTTTTCATTTCTACATAGCCAAAGCGCCCAGATAACTGCTAGCGCCCCCACCCTAAGAAGCAACTTAAACCTTGAATCTATACCATGAAGCCAATTGCCAAAGATATTGGCGACACTAGTCGGAGGATACAAGGTAGACGCTACTTGGATGACAGACCATATAGATCTCGTGAACTGGCACTGGAAGAATAAGTGTTTGATTGTTTCGTCCTGATGACAAAAAACACACCGTGTACTTCCATGCCAATTCCGCTTAACAAGATTGTCTTTGGTGAGAATAACCCCACGACGAAGATACCATCCAAAAAATTTAATTTTTAATGGTATCTTCATCTTCCAAATCTTCTTATTGTTGTCAACTCGGTAAGTCGAAAGAAGGATCGCATTGTAGAAAGATTTTACGGAAAAGGTACCATCTACATGAAGGTTCCATCTAAATTCGTCTGGTTCAGGTGATAAATGGATATCTCCGAGCCGTTGAATTAGGGTATTCCATGCCACAAGTCTTTGTCCAAGTAAAACCCGTCTGAACGTCACATTCGGAGGTGAGGTAGCCATTACAGTAGCAATGGTATCACCTTGGTGACGAGCAATCCTATACGAAGCGGGATACTTGTTCACTTAAGGGTGCATTGTCTAGCCAAGCATCTTCCCAGAACCGTATCTGTGCTCCATTCCTGATTGAGAAAGTACCATGGCGTAAGAATACATTTTTTGTCGCCATAAGACCAGCCCAGAAGTGAGAATCCCCAGGTTTCCAAACCATTTGGGATAATGTCTTCGAACCGATATACTTTCTCCGAAGAATAGTTTGCCAAGTCCCATCCTCGATAAGTAGCTTAAATAGCCATTTACCCGAAAGAGCTGAATTCTTGACCTCCGGGTCATGAACTCCAAGCCCTCCTTGATCTTTGGGACTACAAACTATAGTCCACTTAACCGATCGATATTTCTTTTTCTCGCTGTCCCCTTGCCAAAAGAATCTGGATCGATAGTAATCGAGTTTATGCAGAATTCCTTTCGGTAGGATGAAGAATGATAACATATACAGTACCATATTTGTGAGTACCGAATTAATGAGTACCAATCTTCCTCCGAGGGACAACAATTTATCTTTCCAACTACTAAGGCGTTTTTGTAATCTTTCTTCCACTAATTCCATTTCGCGATTGTAAGTTTCCGATAATGAATCGGAATACCCAAATAACGAATAGGAAATTGGCCTTGCCCGCAACCAAACAACTCTGTATACAGAGCCGTATCGTTTTGGGCATCACCGAAACAGAACAATTCGCTTTTATGGAAATTGATTTTCAATCCCGACAAACTGCTCAAAAGCCGCCAAAATTAATTTCAGATTTTGAGCTTTTTCAAGATCATGATCCATAAACAGAATTGTATTGTCGGCATATTGAAGTATAGATAAACCACCATCAACCAGATGTGGAATCACCCCTTCAATCTGGCCATCATCCTTGGCCCGCTCTATGAGTATAGCCAGCATATCCGCTACAATGTTAAACAACATCGGTGATAACGGATCCCCTTGGCGTAACCCTTTTCGTGTTTGGAAATAGTGGCCGGTGTCATCATTAACCCGGATTGCGACACTACCTCCATACACAAAATCATTTATTAGAGCGCGCCACTCTGGAGAAAAACCTTTCATCCTGAATGTCTGATGTAGGAAAGACCACTTAACTTTATCATACGCCTTTTCAAAATCTAGTTTTAAAATAACCCCATGTAATTTCTTAGAATGCATCTCATGTACCGTCTCATGCAAGACCGCCACTCCATCAAGGATGTTCCTTCCTTGCATAAAGGCTGTCTGTGATGGCTGGACAACATGATCCGCAACCGTATTAAGTCTAATGGTGGCCACTTTCGTGAAAATCTTGAAACTTACATTTAAGAGGCAAATAGGTCTATATTGTTGAATCATTTCTGCCTCATTAACTTTCGGTAACAAGATTACGTCACCAAAATTAAGACGAAATAATTCTAGTTGTCCAATGTGTAGGTCACTCAACAAATCTAGAAGGTCTGATTTAATCGTATCCTAGAAAGTTTGATAAAACTCCGCTGGAAAACCATAAGGACCCGGTGCTTTGTTGCATTCCATTTGGAAAATTGCCTTCTGAACCTCTTCCTCAGTATAAGGTGCGGTTAGTAGACCATTTTCTTCCATAGAAACTTGGGGTATATTGATACGTCCAAAACGTATCTACTTTCCCGAACACTTTTGCTATTGTTTTGCCTCTAATTTGTGTATTTTGGATGCAACTAACACGGACTAACGCTGTTTCAGCAGAACTGTTCTGGTGTCTCGTTTTTGTGCAGAAATCCAACTTTCAGGAAAATCCTCGGAATTTATGCGAAAGGTCCTATTTTCTCAGAATACTGGCGGAGCCAGAAGGGAAAGCCAGGTGGGGGCCCGAGGGCCCCACACACTAGGCCGGCGCGGCCCAGGAGGGGCCCGCGCGGCCCTAGTGTGTGGCGGCCTCGGCTAGCCCCCGACGCCCTCTTTCGGACTACTTATTGCCTTCGACCTAAAAACGCACGGGAGGAAGTCGAAGTCGCCAGAAACCCTCCAGAACGCCGCCACATCGCGAAACTCCGTCTCGGGAGCCAGAAGTCTCCGTTCTGGCACTCCGCCGGGACGGGGAATTGGAGGAGATCATCACCACCGACGCATCTTCATCGACCAGCCATTTTCCCCCCATCCATGTGTGAGTAATTCCCCCGCTGTAGGCTGAAGGGGATGGTAGGGATTGGATGAGATTGGTCATGTAATAGTATAAGATTGTTAGGGCATAGTGCCTAGTGTCCGTAATTGGTACTTTGATGATATTGTTGCAACTTGTTATGCTTAATGCTTGACACTAGGGCCCGAGTGCCATGATCTCAGATCTGAACATGTTATTATTTCATCATGATATTCATTGTTTATGGTCTTACCCGCAAGTTGTATACACATGTCGTTGTCCGGAACCAATGGCCCCGAAGTGACGAAATCGGGACAACCGGAGGGGATGGTAGTGATGTGAGGATAACATGTGTTCACGGAGTGTTAATGCTTTGCTCCGGTACTCTATTAAAAGGAGTACCTTAATATCCGATGAGATTCCCTTGAGGCCCGGCTGCCACCGGCTGGTAGGACAAAAGATGTTGTGCAAGTTTCTCATTGCGAGCACGTACGACTATAATTGGAACACATGCCTATTGATTGCTTTGTACTTGGACACCGTTTTATTATTATCTGCAAATGCCCCGCTTGATTGTTACATGAGTTTCTCTCATCCATGCAACGCCCGTTATCCATCCCCGTGCCTACGATATTTTAATCCTACTGTTTACTATAATCACTACTGCTTGTCTACGTTACTCTGCTGCTTGTTATTTCACTATCAGCTATCGCTATAAAGCTGTTACTATCGATAAACTCTTGCTAGCAAGTCTGTTTCCAGGTGCAGCTGAATTGACAACTCCGCTGTTAAGGCTTTCAAGTATTCTTTGTCTCCCCTTGTGTCGAATCAATAAATTGGGTTTTACTACCCACGAAGACTGCTGCGATCCCCTATACTTGTGGGTTATCAAGACCATTTATCGGCGCCGTTGCCGGGGAGCATAGCTTTATTTGGAAGTTCACTTGGATTGATATTGTTCGCTGCAAATTCTCCATCATGGGTAAACCTCGCGATCCTAAAGTCGCCATATTACCATCCACTACAAGAAAAGGTACAACTCTGAGTACCTCTGCTACTCTTGATTCGCCATCTGTGATAAGTCGACTTGTTTCACCGCCACAAGCTTCACTTGCTGGTACTTCTGCTGAATCTGAAAACTCTCATAATAATGATAATGTTTCTGTTGTGCTTGATGATAGTGGTTCATTGGGATCCTTTCTAGATGCTACAATTGCTAGGTCTAGATAAATTGAAAATACTGAAACTCCTAATGCTACTACACCTGTTAATTCACCTGAACTTGATTATTCTAGTGATGATCCTGATGAAGATTATGTGGAGCTTAATGATGATTTTATTACTAGATGCAATGCTACCGCTGATGCAAGCAAAATTAAAAAGTTTCTCACACAATATACTGTTAGACATAAGTTATCTCCTGATCCTAAATTTGCCACATCTCCTATATGCATTAAGGATAAAGATTATGATTTTTCTCTTGATCTATCTCATATAGCTATTGTAGAGAAAGCACCCTTTTGTGGTACTTGAAAAAGAAAGTGCTGTAGAACACATGATTGAACTTTCTTCTATGAGTAGCTTGTTTTCTGATGATGTCAAGATGCGTACTTATTTTGTCGCTAATTTTTTTCCTTTCTCATTAAAGAATGATGCTAAAACTTGGTATAATAATTTGCCTCCTGGTTCTATTAAAATTCCAACTGATTTGCGTGATGTTTTCTTTCGAAAATACTTTCCTGCTAGTGCTCAACATGTTGCTTTACAGAAAATTTATAGATTTGACCGGGGAGATGAAGAGAAATTGCCCGAGGCTTGGGCAAGATTTTGTTCTCTTATCGAGCTCGACTCTGGACATGATTTAGAAAAGAATGATCTACTTGATATATTTTATAGTGGACTAACCATTGAGTCTAGGGTATATTTGGATAGTTGTGTTGGTTGTGTTTTCAGGAAAAGAACTCCGGACGAAGCTGAAGAATTATTGGCTAAAATAGGCCGGAATCATGATGATTGGACTACGCCTGAACCAATTCCAACGCCAATATTGAAGAAGAGGGGTTTAATTAAATTGAATGATGAAGATATGAGGGAAGCCAAGAAGTCTCTCAAGGAGAAAGGTATTAAATCTGAAGATGTGAAGAATCTACCTCCCATAGAAGATATATGTGAGATAATTCCCCCTTCATCCATGATTGAGGTAAACTCCCTTCAGCGCTTTACTAGGGAAGATATTCCGTATTCAAAACCTCCTGCGCAATGCTTAGATGAGTTTGATAATTATATTGTTAAGCAAGAAAATTTTAACATGAGAGTAGAGAATCATCTAATGGAAAATTCTCGAGCTATTGGTGAATTGCATGGTATTGTGGATAGAACCTCCAATGATGTTAAGATGCTTGTTAAAAAAATTCAAATGGTTCAAACTCAAATTGATCAGCTTACTAAAGTGCAAAATGACTTATTAAAAAATAATTCTAAAGAGAAACATGCTTATGAAGTAACAACTAGAGGCGGTGTCTCTACCCAGGATCCTCTATATCCTGAAGGGCATCCCAAAAGAATTGAACAAGATTCTCAACGCATTGAACCTAGTGCTCCATCTAAGAAAAAGAAAAAGAAACATAAAACTGTTGTAGAATCCTCTGAGCCTGTTAATGATCCTAATAGTATTTCTATTTCCGATGCTGAAACTGAAAGTGGTAATGAACATGATAATAATAATGGTAATGATAATAATGATGTTTCTGATAAAGAAGAAGTTGAAGATGAACCTGAAAAGCAAGATAAAAATAAAAAGTATACTAAAGAAGATTTCATTGCTAAGAAACACTAGTTGAATGCCCGTGCGTTGCTACGGTCTAATAAATTTGTCATCATCATCTAACATATCCTTGCTCCCGATGAATATCACGTCAGAATTTTGAAATTTCTTTCCTCTCCACACATTTAAAATAATGCACATGAAAATCGCATACTCATGCTTGTGTAGGTTTTGGTGATTGCGACCTCAATTTATGTCACGTATGTTTAAATATATCAGTGAAATATAGGCCTTTTACTTGTGAATATATATAGCTTGTCCTTATTCACCTATAACTTTCCACATTCTTTTATAATAGATAATTTGTCGGGTAAAAATACAAGAGACGGGGAAATCCATGTATGAACCGAATTTCGGGGAAATCCATGAATGAACCGAATTTCGACGGTATAATTGTACATGTTGAGTGACCAGAATAAATAATAAATTTTCAGGGCACACCAAAGATTAAACTTGTTGCTGCTATAAGATATATATGCTACCATACAGGTCTAATAGAGAGAAACCTTGTCCAGGTGCACATGCTAAGCTAGGTGATGATATCTCATGTTTTTTGCTGCCGACTTCCAACTATTATGATGAAAGCAGGAAGGTTTGCACTCAAAAATACTACCTCCATCCTAAAACTTAAGGCTTATACTTTTTTGAAAAGTCAAGCCAAGTAAAGTTTAATCAAAACTTTTTGCCCCTTCCATTTCTTTGATAAATTACATCAAACCTTCGCACTCGACAAGGATCTTGCAATTAGATATATTACAAGAAAACGGTACCATTGTCACCCTACAATTTGAATTTTTTGAGCACTAATGAGATCGCTAGTTTTCATGAAAAAAACTATGACGAGGATAGATTGTATCAGCTTATAAAAGTGCAATTCTCATAGACAATTAAGTATACCTTCTGCATTAGAAGCTCACTCCATATAAACTTATTATTACAATCATGATAGCTTGTAATAACTTCAATATAAAATATAAGCTAATCACCTGACAAAAGCTATTTTTACACTTTTATTTGAAGCTAACTAAAAATGAGAGTTTATTAGATTGTATACACATTTATGTGCATTTCAAAGGTGCACCAACATCTATGTGCCAATAACGCAAAGGTTTCCATTTCAATTAAGCTCTAGCAATTCCCGCACAAATCAGAAAAGGCATAACAGAGGTGATGAATATTTCAGAAATGTGGTCTGACATTGTGGTCAGTAGGCAACAAATAAGCAGCTTGAAAGGAGGAAATAAATGTGATCATGACGACCTCAAATTTTACTGTATAGTTTTCGTTCATGGATCCATACTTTGCACCAACACTAAAGAAAGAAGTAAATAATAGCAAGAAAATTATTCCATATTCAACGTGGATAAATATTTGGCAAATACAAGAGAAGTATAGATATACGACGAAGATAAAGCATACAAAAAATAATGTCTCTTCAAAGCACCAAAAAGACCACCATGCATCATTTTCCTAGGAGATTCTTGTTCCTAGGAGATGAACCTGCCGTAGAAGAGCAAAACAACTTCCATGACAAAAATCTCCACGATTTGGATAGAAACTGCTGGATTTGGTTTGTGCTTTCCATGTTTTTTTTGAAGTGGCACGATAGCGCACTACACGATCACGGAGCCGTCCTCCCTGGCATAGCCAGAGACCACCAGGTCGCGCCTGTCCGCCAGCACGAACGTCTCCAACACACTCCTCTCCTCCGAATGCTTGACGGCCGTACCCGTAGGTGGCAGGATAGGCTCGGGCTCACGATGTCGTCGTTGCTGACGCTGGGTTGGGCGAGGAGCGAGAGCTTGAAGGAGACCACATGTTGCACACCGAGCATGCAGGGTATCAAGTATCAACGGATCTTCCAGTCGTTCCCGCCGACGCTCCACGTAGGCATCCTGATGCAGTCTTAGCGGTATCACAAGGCCATGGAGGTGGTGCTGAAGCCGTTGATCTTGATTGTCTGAACCGGACGCACGATGACCTTCGTGGTCGGTTGAACTTGGCGGCCCGAAGAGAGCACGCACATAGCTAGGCAGTAATTTCTGGTCGGCGAGAAAACACACAATAAGTTCGTGCGGCTGGAAGAAAATGGTAAGCTAGTGATTGCTTTCCATGTATTTTAAATTCCCTGGTGGGCATTTGGCTGATTGCTTTCACGTCATCATGGTGATCCTTTGATTTAGCGATTCTCTCATTAAATTCACATGTTTACTTCCTTAAATATTTGAAGTAATCTTTGGACGCGCACGTGATCCGATGGTGTTGCTTCTTCTAATGTTTAGCTATTGTTTTTAACGGATAGGATTGCTCCAATGTTTGATGTCAAAGTGCACACCATCCCCAACTGCAATATAATAGTAAAGATGGTAGTGAAAGGGAACCTTGGGTTCAAAAGCAAATGCCTTTTCCTGCTAAGAAACTAAAATCAAAGGAGGAAGAACACTATAATAAATTTTGTGATTGGATGAAACCTTTATTCTTGCAAATCCCTTTGACTGATGCTATTAAATTGCCTCCTTATTCAAAGTATATGAAAGATATTGTTACTAACAAAAGAAAAATCCCCAATGAGGAAATTTCCGCTATGCTTGCTCTTTCAATGGCAAAGTTCCAAAGAAGTTGGGCG